>NW_024426885.1:60718318-60927167 GCF_017311325.1 Ursus maritimus
TTTATTTATTTATTTATTTATTTATTTATTTATTTGACAGAAAGAGAGCACAAGCAGGGAGAGTGGCAGGCAGAGGGAGAGGGAGAAGTAGGCTCTCCGCAGATGCAGAGATGTTGGGCTTCATCCCAGGACCCTGGGATCATGACCCGAGACAAAGACGCTTAACCGGCTGAGCCACACAGGTGGCCCAATACTTGGGTTCTTAACATTCTTAGCCTTCTGCCTCCTAATTGTCAGTGGATTGCAACTAAGTGGGAAAATTTGGCAGGGCAGTGAGCTCACCACAGGATGGTAATAGCATTTTTACTCAATGAGATTTATCCTTGGGAGAAATTTCTTGTAGCAGTATTTTGCCTTTCTAACATGCAGGAAAGGGAATACAGGTACTGTGTTTTAGCTGTAAAAACTGCATTATGTAACTCATTATTTTAAAAAATTTATGTCCTACTTTCTAAGGTAGGTAGTTTTTATCAATATAAATGGAAAATGCTAAGAATCCTAAGCCTTGTGAAATGTAATTAAAATATAATGTATTTCTATATATTGCCTATTTAAACTTCTTAAATGTAACCCAAACCAGTGCCTCAAATTAATTAAAACGATCCTCTTTTTAACAAAGTTAAAGTATATAAAAACTGGATTAGACATTTTGGTTTCTTTCTTTTTTTTTTTTTTTTTTAGATTTTAATTTATTTATTTGACAGAGAGAGAGACAGCCAGCAAGAGAGGGGACACAAGCAGGGGGAGTGGGAGGAGGAAGCAGGCTCCCAGCGTAGGAGCCTGATGTGGGGCTCAATCCCAGAATGCCAGGATCACTCCCTGAGCTGAAGGCAGTTGCTTAACGACTGAGCCACCCAGGCGCCCCTGGATTAGACATTTTGATATGACTGTTTATTAGTCATTTATTAGATTGTGTTACATGTTAAGTACATGTTATGTACTTGGAATAGAAAAGATGGGAAATATGTATCAATGTCCTCGAGATAGTCTAGAAGGGGAAACATTTAGTTTTTGGTGAAAGTATTCCCATATTTATGCATTTATATATGTGTGTGTTGACTTTCAATTTTGTAAACAAAAAAGTATACCTGATATGAAACAGCCATGAATGACATTAAGCCTTCACCAAAAAAATTTAGAAATAAAGCCAACACTTAATATTATATTTGTGGACATGTATAAAATTAAGTTATTTATGAAAATGTCCATATATATATTTGTAATAAACTTGGAGCAGAAACTTTTCTTTTCCTGTAAGTGTTTTGTCTTACTTTTTATTAAGAAAATTTTCAAATATACACAAAATCAAGAGTTATCAACATACATTTTTATTAAGCCCCTCAAATCTATTTGTTGGTGCTTACCTAGATAGCTCAGATAGCATTTTCATTACTTTCTTAAAAAGTTAAGAATGCTTAAAAAAATAGAGAAAAGCCCCTTGGTTTAAAGAGCCCTGTCATGGCTCCTGTGTGGCTCATCTGGTTAAACGTCTGCCTTTGGCTCGGGCCCTCATCCCAGGGTCCTGGGATTGAGCCCCTCATGGGGCTCCCTGCTCAGTGGGAAGTCTGCTCCTCCCTCTGCTCCCCACCCGCTCGTGTGTGCATACGTACCCTCACTCTCACCAAAATAAGTAAAATCTTTAAAAAGAGAGAGAGAGAGCATTGACAACAGAATGAAAATTTGAAACTTGGAATCTCTACTGGATCTTTCTTTAACTTTGTGATTTAGACCAAGTCATTTACTTTTGTAAGCTTTTGAGCTTTTCTTTTGGTGAGCTTCTTCCTTATTTGACATTTGGAGGTATATAACTAGCGTGAAATTCACTCTTCTAAGCACGAAAAGGCTTTAGGTACTTGGAGGAAAATATACACATACACACATGCACATATACGTATCCATATACGTATTCTGTCCATCTTATGGCAATGAAGTAGCTTTCTGTTTGTTCCATCCTTAGAAATTGTTATAGTTGATAAAACCATAGTTGTATAAGCTTATATAAATTCATGAAACATAGTGGAATGAAGATAAAGCATCCTTTTGTAGAGATGTGTCTTGGCTCCAGATATTACTGTATTTTTATAAAATTTGTCCTTTTTCAGGTTAGAAGCTGCCTGGTATTTTTATGGAATCACTGCATAAATTAATACAGTGATTACTAACTAATCAATTGCTGTCATATTTTTCTTTAAATATGACTTTCACTGTGGTGTTACACATTTCTGAAACCTTCAGATTTCTACCTAGTACCCTTCCTTGTCAATTACAAGCTACTTTTACTTGTCACCTATTCGCGTTACTTGTTGTTCTCTCATATGGATCACGTACTACACGGAATATGTTGCTTTAGTTGCACCAGAACATACAATACTCACATCTTTGCCTTCTTATATATTGCTGTTATCATTTAAAATTATTTTTTTGACATTCTGTAACAAACTTAGCAGTTAATATGTACAAGCTACATGGGATGAACACACTTGCAGTGTGTTATTCTACATAGAATACATGCATTAAGACATACTGGAGTGATGGGGACAGCTGTGATATATGGCTCCTAAAAACTTAGAAATATAGTTCTGTGAGATTTAAACTAATAAACTTCATTTTAACAAGGATTATACTTAGCTGTCTCTGGAATAAATGGAATATTTTTATGTTAATTATAACTTACTAGGTGTGTAACTTAACTATCAAAAAGGTATTTTAGGGAGGACTAAAATGTAATCAGAATATAGTAAGCAGATATATTATCTAGTCAGTTGTATTTGCTCCTGTTTAGAGATTGGAAGGGAAAAAAAGATTCAGTTTAGGTTAAAAGAGATACAGAAGGAGGAACTACGAAGAGCCAAAGTTGACATTGCCCTTCCAGGCACTGTCTGCAGTAGAGATTACCCTTCAGTTTAGGTTAAAAGAGATACAGAAGGAGGAACTACGAAGAGCCAAAGTTGACATTGCCCTTCCAGGCACTGTCTGCAGTAGAGATTACCCTCTTTAACTATTGTGGCTGATTATTCATTTGTGTTTATTTTACATCATTTGTGTTTATCAAGTAAAATTTTTATTATAATTTGATTTCTTTAGCTTTTCTAAGGAAAAGAGCTAATGTTAATCATTTTTAAATAATATATTTGCATTGTTTTTTGTATTACTATCAATGAGCTTGATTAATGTCTGTCCCAAAGAGGAAGATGTAGTATCAGTGTGCGTACAAGAACACATTTCTGAGTTTGTAACACTGAGAATTAGGCTGTGCATTTTGGTCACTTTGCCAGCTTAATGAACACCCATGATGGCTTAGGGAGATAGCCAGCTGGCATTGCATGGTAAAAATAAGTATTTTGGGGCACCTGGGTGGCTCGGTCGTTAAGCATCTTCCTTCAGCTCAGGGCATGATCCCAGGGCTCTGGGATCGAGCCCCACATCGGGCTCCATGCTCTTCTGGGAGCCTGCTTCTTCCTTTCCCACTCCCCCTGCTTGTTTTCCCTCTCTCACTGGCTGTCCCTCTCTCTGTCAAATAAATAAATAAAATCTTTAAAAAAAAAAAAAAAAAGTATTTGGCTTGCAATACTAAAATTTGTATGGAACCACAAAGACCCTGAATAGCAAAAGCAATCATAAAAAAAGAAAAGAAAAGCTGGAGGCATCACAATTCTGGACTTCAAATTACATTATAAAGCTGTAGTAATAAAAACAGTATGGTACTGGCACAAAAATAGACACATAAAGCTATGGAACAGAGTAGAAAACCCAGAAATAAACCCACAATTATATGGTTAATTAATGTTCAACAAAGCAGGAAAGATTATCCAATGGGAAAAAGACAGTTTCTTCAACAAATGGTATTGGGAAAACTGGACAGCAACATGCAAAAGAATGAAACTGGACTACCCCCTTACACCATTACCAACAGCAAATTCAAAATGGATTAAAAACCTAAATCTGAGGGGCACCTGGCTGGCTTAGTCAGAAGAGCATGCAACTCTTGATCTCAGAGTTCAAACCCAACATTGGGTGTGGAGATTGCTAAAAGAAAATAATAATAATAATAAAAAGGCCTGCCAAATGTGACACGTGAAACCATAAAAATCCAAGATGAGAGCACAGGAAACTTCTTTGACATAGGCCATAGCAACATTTTCTAGATACATCTCCTGAAGTAAGGGAAACAAAAGCAAAAATAAACTATTGGGTCTATGTCACAATAAAAAACACGGTAAAGGAAGCAATCCGTAAAACTAAAAAGCAGCCTATGGATTGGGAAAAGATATTTGCTGATGACATATCCAATACAGGGTTAGTATGCAAAATAATAAAGAACTTATACAACTCAACACCCAAAAAAACCAAATTAAAAACTGAGCAGAATACATGAACTGATCTTTCTCTAAAGAAGACCTCCAGATGGTGAACAGACACATGAAAAGATGCTCTTCATCATTTATCATTAGGGAAATGCAAATCAAAACACCAGTAAGAGATCACCTCACACCTGTCAGAATGGTAAAATCAACAATACAAGAAACAATAGGTGTTGGCAAGGATGTAGAGAAACGGGAACCCTCTTGCACTGTTGATGGAAATGCAAACTAGAACAGCCACTGTGGAAAACAGTATGGAGATTCCTCGAAAAGTTCAAAATTTGCACTACTTGTTATTTACCCAAAGAATTAAAAAACACGAGTTCAAAGAGTATGTGAACCTCTATGTTTATAGCAGCATTATTTACAATGACTAAGATTACGAGATGCAGCTATGTGTCCATTGATTGATGAATGGATAAAGAAGTGGTATATGTGTGTGTGTGTGTGTGTGTGTGTATATCTCATTTTATATATGTGTGTGTGTGTGTGTGTGTGTGTGTGTGTGTGTAATGGAATATTACTTGGGCATAAAAAATGAAACCTTGCCATTTGCAGTGACGGAGGTGGAGGTGGAGAGTATAATGCCAAGTGAAGTAAGTCAGAGAAAGACAAACAGCACATGATTTCACTCATGTGGAATTTAAGAAATAAGTTAGCAAAGGGGAAAAAAAGAGATAAATCAAGAAACAGACTCTTAACTATAGAGTGAGCAAAGTGATGGTTACCAGAGGTGAGGGAGGGAGGGAGAAGCAGACTCCCTGCTAATCAGGGAGCTGGATGGGGGCTTGATCCTGGGACTCGGGATCATAACCTGTACCGAAGGCAGATGCTCAACCAACTGAGCCACCCAGGCACTCCTATTCATTCCTTTTGATTAGTTTATATTCTTGTTTATAATAATTTTCAAGAAGGAAAAAAAAGTCTGCATCCGTCGTCTCATTTTATATAACATCTAAGTATACCATGGGTATATGAGAGGTTATTTTTAGTTTTTGTTCCTAACCTTCCTTATTGTTCTCTTATCAGTGTGATTTCTGTTTTATGAATGAATAACATTGTTTTCCAGCTTGTGCTTCAGGACACACCAGTGCAGTCTCTAGGTTTAGTTTGTTGTAGCCAGCAAGCTTCCCTGTGTTTTGGCTCCAGCCCCTGTCTTTCATGACTATTGAGTAAAATTTTCTGATTTTCCTCTCCTGTTACTCTGTCATACCAACCCCACTGGATCTTGGCCAAGTAGCCATTTCTATCCTATTCTTTCCTCAGTATTATCTAATTTTTATATACATGTGAATTTTCATACATATAAAATATATTTTTCAGAACTCTTTCTCTCTGCTAGGAATCGCATACCGTTTTTATGACTGGGTATGTAAATATATCATATATTCTGTTCTCAACTCTGCTGTGACAAACCTAGAAATTTTTACCAGTTTCGATAAATGTAAAAGATTAGGAAACACTAATGTATCCTGACTTTAAATTCTTATGATTTGTAGTTTAGAATCTAGCAATTTTAAAATCTTCATACTAAGTAGTAGGAGTACACCCCCACCCCCACCCCCCTCCCCCCCAGTGCTATTTTCTTTGTCTTTCTCCCAGAATACCACCATGTTTCACCTACACTTCCTAAGTAAGAGATTGGAGGGAGTTTCCTTCTTGTAGGAATTCTCATTTTTTGGAGAAGAAATACTCTGACACTTAAGAGTCCTTCAGTGAAACAGCAGTTTACCTAATCGTTTTTTGGTGAGGCTGACACCCACTCATTTTCCAATAGATTTTTCATTCCTCTTTTATATAAGTTAATAGTGAAGGATTGCTCAGTATTTGAGAAGACCCTCCCAACATGAGAGAGAACAACATAGAAAAAATGTGATAACCAAGATATTGCAAGAAACAGTTATGAAAACTTAAGGGGAAAAAATCTTCTAATATACTAGAGATCAGAAAATATTTCATCTTTAAAAAGAATGTACTGGTTCAGATTCTTATAACAATGCTCAAATACTGTGGTTGACTTCCTCACCCAAGATCAGCTTTAATGGAGTTAAAAGGAAAACTAAAGGTTCAGAAGATATAGTGAGAAACTTCTAAGATGGTGAAAGAGGGACTGTTTTGAACTGGTATGTGGGATGGGAGCTTTGTTTTGGGGTTGGAGACATCTTGCTTTGGCTTTGGGAAGAAAAACAGGAAATGAACTACTGGAGTTCTGCACTTGCTTCTCCCCTTTGAGCCCAAATTGGCTAATTCTTCCATACCTGCAGGGTCTCAGAATTCTTGTCCTGGTATCCTCGGAAAGTGAAATCAGAATGGTGCTCTTTGCCTCTTAAGGGATGAAAAATATGGACTGTTTCTTCCCCACCTCATACTCATCAGATTCCTTGTACTGATAAATTATAATCTAAAGAGAGTATCCCTTTCATGATATTTTTCCATGTGAACAAAGAGTAAATTCCTTTCCCAAGGAATTGTCTTTTAAAGAAAGAAGAGAGATTGACTAGTTTTCTGGTGCCTGAAACTCTTTACCTTAGGTGTTTTCCACCTCAACATCCTGAGCTCACTGGGCCTGACAGAGACTGTTGTCTGGCATTCTTCCATATGCTTTGCTTGAGTGAGTTTTCTTAGAAGAAAATGAGCACACAGGCCAAAATAATAAGACATTCCAAAGAAAAGAAAAGTAATGTACTTAGTTGTAGATTCTGTTCATAGTAGAAATACAAAAATAGATGAGGAATGTAAAATTATCTTAATATTTGTGCTAAAAATTTGAGGGGGGAGAAAGATTTATGATATAAAACAAAATATAGAGACACCTGGGTGGCTCAGTTGGTTAATCATCTGCCATTGGCTCTGGTCATGATCCCAGGGTCCTGGGATCAAGTCCTCCATTGGGTTCCTTGCTCATCAGGGAGTCTGCTGCTCCCACTGCTTGTGTGTGCTCTCTCTCTCTTTCTGACAAATCTTAAAAAACCCAAAATGTAAAGGAGAAGAAGTTATTCAATATAAAAAACAAAATAGCTGATGTCCATACAGAAAATATGATAAATAACAGTAAGTCCTCTGACAAACAAAATAGTTAATTACAAGATTAGAGAGTGAGATTATCTCACAGGAAAAATAAAAAGGAAAGTACAAGGAAATTGGAAATTCAAAGGAGGAATTGAGAGATATTGAGGACAAAAATAAAAGTATTAACGTTTAGATGACTGGAATGTCAGGTGAGGAGAAAAATTTAAAAGTGATGAGAAAATATTTGAAGGAATAAAGGGGATAGTGTTTCTAGAATTAGAGAGTGAGGGGAGGAAGGGATGAGTATTTCCAGATAAAAAGGGCCTACCGAAGAGTCAGAGAGAGATAAGGAAAAACCCACAACACATTAAAGTTAAATGTTAAAACTTCCAAAGGTAAAGAAAAATCTAAAACCTTCCAGGGATGGGAAAGAAGTCACAAGGAAATGAAGAAGAATTAGATTTACATCACATTTTCTCAAACAGCAACTCTGAATACAAGCAGAAAATGCATTAGTATTTTCAAAAATTTGAGGGGAAGAACTTGGAAACTTTTTATGCATCCAAACTGTCATTCAGATATAAAGTCATAATAATAAATGTTATCATGTATATTAGTTTCAGAAGGTCTGCTGCATAAATTCTCACATTAAAATTAGCTTTAGGGGCACCTGGCTGGCTCAGTTGGAAGAGCATGGGACTCTTGATCTTGGGGTCATGATGAGTTCAAGCCCCATACAAGGTATACAGATTACTTAAATAAATAAAACTTAAAAAAAAAAAAGTTCTACAAAATAACCATGTAAAAGTGGCAGTTAAAAAAATAATAAAAGTAGCTTTAGATAAAAGTACTGAAATGAGCGAATGTATTTTTTCAATGCTGAAAAAGATAGATGAAGTAAAGGTAATAAAACTACTTGGTAAAGTTTTGTTTTCCTCAAAAAAAATGTATCTAGTACCAAAGAATAGAGCAGATGTGTCCGTACAAACCTGAGTTAAAAACCTAGTTTGTACTTTTCAAACTATGTTAAAGGAACATTTAAAAATTTTTTTTCAGTTTCACACCTAAATTTTATGTATTATAAAAAATCTCATGCATTGATGGTCCAGCAATGTCAAATTGGTGTAAAAATTTTTTGATGTATATTCTTAGTTCCTGTACTTCATGGACCTGTAACAGGCATTTCAGATAGGCACACTGTCAGTAGAAACAGATGCAAGTAATGGCAGAAATGAAGTAGCAGACAAAGACATGAAAACAGTATTATAAATTTAATATATACAGGGACTTAAAGGAAAAACGAACACAGGAGAAATCTAAGATATATAAAAAAAGAACCAAATGAACATTTATAGATAAAAAATACAGTAACTAAAATGAAAAATTCATTGGATGGGCTTAACAGCATATTAGACATGGCAAAAGAAAAGATCAGTGACCTTAATATAACAATAGAAACTATGCAAAATGAAGCACAGAGAATAAAGACAGAGTAGAGAGGAATGAAAAAGTAAGTCTTAGTGACCTGTGGAATATTATCAAGCATTCTAACATATGCTTAATTGAAGTTTTAGCAAAGGATGGATAGTGAAAGTATTTATTGAAATGATATTTAAAAACTTTCCACATTTGGAAGAACATTTTAAATAGGCAGATCCAAGAAGCTCAAGGAATCACAAACAAGATAAACACACCAGAAAAAAGACCCACTAAAAAATCAGATACCAAGGCACATTATAATCAGTTCCCTGGAATTGAGTTACAAGGAGAAACTGCTAAAAGCAGCAAGTAAATAGACCTACAGTTTCAGAGGAACAAATGTAAGAATGACTGTAGACTTCTTACCGTCTAGACAACTCGCAATAGAATAAACTTTTTAAAGTACCGAGAGAAAACTTTGAACCTAGAATTCTTACAGAACCTGAGTGGGTTCATCATTAGCAGATATGAACTACCAGAAGTGTTTAAAGGTCTTTTGGCAAGAAAAATGATACCAGGTGAAAATTTGAATCTACATAAAGGAATGAAACCAGCCATAAATGGTTAATTTTTTAGAAAACATGGGATTTTTATGCCTTTTCTTAGCTTTTTTTTTTTTTTTTAAGACCATTGACTGCTTAAGGGAAAAATAATCTCTTGGTTTGCTGATAAGTAAAATTAAGGGATGTACACTAACATTAGTACAAAGGAGAGTAGGAAGGAGTTGGAAGTACACTGTTGTACAAATCCTATGTATACATGAAGTGGAATATTATTTGAAGGTAGACTGTAATAAGGTAATGATGCTTTCTGTAAACCATATTATCTTCTAAAATTCACTGTTAATATAGCTTTTGTTTTGTGAATGGATTGTTACATTAATAATAAAATAACAAGACTATGTTAAGAGCCAGGGATAAGGCACATTATCAGAAATTTGATTTTATACATATATATTTTTAAAAGACATTTATTTGGCGGAGAGAGAGAGAGAGAGAGAGAGAGAGAGAGAACATGTGTCGGAGGAAGGGTAGAGGGAGAGGGAGGAGCAGACTCTTTGCTGAGCAGGGGGCCCGATGCAGAGCTCCATCCCAGGACCCTGAAATCATGACCTGAGCCAAAGGCAGACTCTTAACTCAGTGAGCTACCCAGGTGCCCCTTGATTTTTATATTTTGATATTGTCAAAAGAACACATTTCCTTAAACCCAATTCCTACCCCCACTCCTCACCCTATCCCTAAGGAATTTTATAGTCTTTTCCTTTCATTTCTATAACATTATTATGTTTCTTTTTTAAATGCAGTATGCTCAGAGCCCTTGAATAGCTTTTCTCTTTGTTATGTACTCAGTAAGTGGCAAAACCAGTATTCAAATACCTTGTCAGTTTAGCACCAAAAGTTTATTTGTACTCCTTGTGGCTTACCAAACTGTTGCAAGAGAATGCTTATGCTAATAAGAAAAGCACTTAGAAAGCAGTCATTCTTATAGTCATTTTAGGAGAAGATATCCTTGACTTCCTTTTCTGCAGTTTGAGTTTCTAAGGTTTTCAGTCCTATAAGCCATTCTGAAGTGCTGCAAGGTAGAAAAAGTTGGTGTGAGAAAAATAAATATTGTCTTAGTTTTTTTTAAGGAAGTGATTAGCAGACGAATTAAGTAGAAGGAGAATAAAAGAGGAGAGAAAACTCAGGAGTTGATAGTATTGTTAAATTTAGAAAGCTCTTCCTGATAAATCATTTACTTCATGTTTTATTTCTTGTAACTTTTAAAATATGTATCTGATAACAAAGTTTTTCTTTTTGAAGCTTATACTTTGAATATATTCAGTTCAGCCCTTTTACAAAGATATTTTTATTTAGATTTCTTTATAGAATTAGAAATAAGATTTTTAAGCTCGGATTAGGTTAACTATTCACATTGTTTCAGGATTTTCGACATTGCAAGGTGCACAAATAGATTTAATGTTTAGGTTTTCTGGAGTAAATTAGTGAGAGATTAGAAATATTCCTTATTACACTCAGTATTCCTTATTATGAGCAATTTTGTTTGCTTTTTATTTTGTTAAAAATTAAACTTAATCTGGCTTTTAATAGATATATAGCTTAATAATTCAAGTTTTTTTCACAATCAGAAGGAAAAATTAGGTAGATAGTAAAAGCCTACAGTAAATAAGAAAAACCTGATATGGGGCGCCTGGGTGGCTCAGTCGATTAACCATCTGCCTTCAGCTCAGGTCATGATCCAGGGTCCTGGGATCAACCATCGGTTGGGCTCCCTGCTCAGTGGGGCGTCTGCTTCTCCCTCTCCTTCTGTCCCTCCCCCCAGCTTGTACTCTCTCTCTCTCTCTCTCTCAAATAAATAAAATCTTTAAAAAAAATAGAAGGAAAGAAAAACCTAATATACCATTGTGTTCATACAGAGCAGCTTTGTCATCTTAACAGTTTGCCACAGTTGCTCCAGATCTTTTATACTTGAATAAAAGTGTTCCTCAGGTACTTCTCCCTAATTCAGTTCTCTTCTTTCTCCATAGCTAATCACTATCCAAATTTGTTGTTTCTTATTCTTGTATGTGCTTCATTCATAATAATGTGTGGTATTGTTTTTGCATATCTTAAACATGACATACTGTATATGCCATTGTGTAATTTGCTTTTTTCATATAACTTCGTTTTTGTGATTTAGTAGTTTTAGTTTATTTTAACTTACGTATAGTATTCAGTTATATGATTCTTCAGATTTATTTATCCATACTCTCATGAATAACATTTAAGTTGTTTCTTGGGGCGCCTGGGTAGCGCAGTCGTTGAGCGTCTGCCTTCGGCTCAGGGCGTGATCCCGGCGTTCTGGGATCGAGTCCCACGTCGGGCTCCTCCGCTGGGAGCCTGCTTCTTCCTCTCCCACTCCCCCTGCTTGTGTTCCCTCTCTCGCTGGCTGTCTCTCTCTGTCACATAAATAAATAAAATCTTTAAAAAAAAAAAAAAAAGTTGTTTCTTATTTTTCTGTTAGAGACAGTGTTGTGGTGAACATTTTTGGTCTTATCTCCATGGTGTACAGTGAGACCTTTTTGAGGGTATATGTCAGTCTCTATAATTGCTGCTGATTTCATATAATACCATCTTAATGTTGTTTTCATTTGTGCTTCTTGGGTAACTAGGAAAGTTTAACATCTTTTCATATATTTGTTGACCCTTTAGGCTTCTTTTTACAGTCACTTGTCCAATATTTTTTTTCCCATTGTTCAATAGGAGCATGTTTCTTTTAAAAGATTGATTTAGTAGGCTCTCTTTGTATATTCTAGATACTAATCCTTTATTGATTTTCTATTACCCATGTCATCCCACAGTAGCTCATTTTTTCCACATGTGTTTATAAGTTTTAGTGAATAAAAGATTTAGATTTTAAAGTAGTCAATTTTGTGTATTTTATGAGGCAAGGATCAAAATTTTTCCATATAGTGTAATAATTTTCTAAGCATTTTTTTTCTAAGCAACATTTATTAAATCATCCCTTTCTACAGATAGTCAATGCAGTCTCTTTTTTTTAATCATCCATTTTCTTTTCTTTTTTTTTTTTTAGGACTTTATTTTTTTATTTGAGAGAGAGAGCACAAGTTGGGGAGATGGAGAAGCAGGCTCCCCGCTGAGCAGGGAGCTTGATGTGGGGCTCAATCCTAGGATGAAAGGATCATGACCTAGCCAAAGGCAGACGCTTAACCAACTGAGCCACCCAGGCGCCCCCAGTGCAGTCTCTCTTATTTTTTTATTATTTTTTTAAAGATTTTATTTATTGACTTGAGACAGAGAACATTAAGAGTAGGGTGAGGGACAGAGGGAGAAGCAGACTCCCTGCTGAGCAGAGAGCCTGATGTGGAACTCAGTCTGGGACTCCGGGATCATGATCTGACCTGAGGCGGATGCTTAACCGACTGAGCCACCCAGGTGCCCTGCGGTCTCTTTTCAATAACACGTTTTCTTAATGAATAAGTGTCTTCTGATCCCTTTAGTCTATGCCAGTTATATTTCTTGCACCTACAGAATACTATCTTCAGTGTTGTATCTTTACTATAAGTCTTGTTACCTGATGAAGCATGTGTTCATATTTTGTTGTCTTGTTCTATCATGGCTATTCTTGGCAGTTTGCAAGTTTAGCTTGATATGTAAAGAAAGAATTCCTTAGGGCGCCTGGATTGCTCAGTTGCTTAAACATCTGCTTTTGGCTTGGGTCATGATCCCAGGATCCTGGGATCAAGCCCCATGTCAGGCTCACTGGGAGCCCACTTCTCACTCTCCCTCTGCTGCTCCCCCTGCTTGTGTACTCTTTCGCACTCTATCTCTGTCAAATAAATAAATAAAATCTTTAAAAAAAAGAAAGAATTCCTTTGAGATTTTTGTATTGGAATTGTATTAAATGTTATGTCTATTAATTGGGGGGAAATGTCTGTTTTACCAAATTGAGTCATTTCCTCCATGAATATTATATGTGTCCATTTATTTAGGGTCTTGTATTATCATTTTAAATAGAATTTATAGTTTTTTCCATAAAGGTCTTGCTAATCTTTTGATAACTAATTCCTGTGATTGTCTAGAAGTTATTGCTATTATGAGTAAAATCTTTTTATCCTATACTTTATAATAGATCCTGATATAAAGAAATATGATTAAATTTTGTGTAGTGATCTTTTGTCTGGAGACTTTCTGAACTCTTTCAAGTGTTATAATAGTTTGACCAATAAATTATGTTGGACTTTTTGCCTCATGACCATTTTATCCTTCTTTTCTAATGCTTATACTTTCTTCAGAATTTCTTTTTCTTGTCTATTGTGTTGATTAAAACCTGCAGGTCTGTGTTGGATTCAAACAGTTATAGCAGGCATCTTTATGCCATTTGTAGTAGGCATCATTACATCATTCTTGATGGTAATGGGAATACTAACCTTTATGAGGAAAAGGTTTGCAGTAGCTTTTAAAACTAAAATATAAATACTGAGTCAGCAGTGCTTTTCAACCTTGCTCATGTCATGGCATACATAGAAAATGTCATATTTGTATAGCACATTGAAATAAACAAAGGCAGCTTCTTGTAATTGGGGTTCTCATTGTGTTACGCCTCACCCACCTATCTCAAAGGCTAAATAGAGGAAAATCAGGGATACTACTCTGTTAGGTTTTGAAGGCATTGTAGCTGGAAATCTGTGCTCTAATGTTTTACCATTAAAAGTGATATTAGCCCTAGATTTTATATAGATGCTAATTTATTAGTTTAAGGAATTCCTTGTTTCTTATATTGCTTAAATTGTTTTTTGTTGTTCATAAATGATTATTGAACTTCATCAAATGTTTTTTTTTAATCTAATGAGATAATTATATAGCTTTCTCCTTTAATATCTTAATATGGTGAATTACATTCATAGAATAGTCTTTGTATTCTTAGGAGAAACCTGCCTTGAGCATTTCTAGATCAATTTAACAGAAAATTTTTTTATTTATCTGAATCATCATGTTGCAAGCTCAGGAAATGTAAACATAATTTTTAAAATTGTGTTATGTACTATAAAGATAAAAACATGTATGAACATGTTTATGTAATATTTTATTTACATAAATTTAGATCATCGAACAACCTTCTCTTTAATTGTGACACAGGTTAAAAAGTAGAACATTACCATTGTTCCTCAGTTGCATTTCTTTCCTCCTTGCTCACCCCAAAACGGGTAACTAGTGTAATGACTTTTGTGTTACCATTCTCTTACTTTTACTTACAGCTTTATAACTCAGGTATGTATCCATAAACAGTTATTGTTTAGTTTTCAAAAACTGAGTAACAGAGATTTAACTCTATGGAGCATAATATTGCCACCATTAAATGAAGGCTTCCAGAAGAAGATACAAGCAGAGTAGTTTGTAGGTCTTTGTGTGACTTCACAGTCTCTTTTGGAGGAGATCATAATGACTCACTCATAAAGTGAATAGTGTTTAATGGTGGAGTCCGCTATACCACCAATGAAGCATCTGGCTGGCCCTTATTAGTATAGATACTATATAGAGTGTAGTCAGAGGGAATGGGCTACTATCTACTTCATAATTCTAAACTCACTCCCCCCCTCAGAAAGAAAGAAAAGAAAGGAAAAATTAATTTATTTTTACATAATCTCTGTACCCAACATGGAGCTCGAACTCACAACCTGAAGATAAAAGTTGCCTGCTAGGGGCGCCTGAGTGGCGCAGTCGTTGAGCGTCTGCCTTCGGCTCAGGGCGTGATCCCGGCGTTCTGGGATCGAGCCCCACATCGGGCTCCTCCGCTGTGAGCCTGCTTCTTCCTCTCCCACTCCCTCTGCTTGTGTTCCCTCTCTCGCTGGCTGTCTCTGTCACATAAATAAATAAAATCTTTAAAAAAAAAAAAAAAAAAAGTTGCATGCTCTACCGACTGAGCCAGCCAGGTGCCCCTCATCATTCTTGATAATAGTTTGTCTAGGTATTTAATTCTAGTTTAAAAATAAATTTCTTCAGGGGCGCCTGGGTGGCACAGCGGTTAAAGCGTCTGCCTTCGGCTCAGGGCGTGATCCCGGCGTTCCGGGATCGAGCCCCACGTCAGGCTCCTCCTCTATGAGCCTGCTTCTTCCTCTCCCACTCCCCCTGCTCTCGCTGGCTGTCTCTATCTCTGTCAAATAAATAAATAAAATCTTAAAAAAAAAAAATAAATTTCTTCACTATTTTGAAGATGAACCATTACATTTAAAAGCTTCCACGCCAGCTGTTGAGATGCTTGAGGACGTTCTATTTCCTGATCCTTAGTATGTCACTTTTTTTCTTTATGGAAGCTCACAGAATCTTGTTTTTTTCCCCAAAGGTTCTAAAATTTTTCTCTGAGGTTTCTTTTTATCAGTTTATTTTCATCCATTATGTTTAGGCCCTTTTAATCTGGTAGCTTGCTTTCTTAACTCTGGGAGATCTTTTGTTTTGTTTTGTTTGTTTTGTTTCCCCTCCCCCACCTTTGATTAATAGCTTTCCCTCCTTTTTTTCTGTTCTCTCCTAAAATGGATGTTGGCCCTTCATTTTTCTCCTGGTTCTCTTATATTCTCTCCTCTATTTTTTATTTCTCTGGTTTTATTGTACTT
Source organism: Ursus maritimus (assembly GCF_017311325.1). NCBI lineage: Eukaryota > Metazoa > Chordata > Mammalia > Carnivora > Ursidae > Ursus > Ursus maritimus. Next base: position 60,734,279 of record NW_024426885.1, read on the forward strand.
TCAATTTCTACTTTCCTAGAAAGTAAATTTCCTTGGGGTGCCTGGGTGGCTTAGTTGGTTAAGCATCCAACTCTTGATTTTAGCTCAGGTCATGATCTCAGGGTCCTGGGATTGAGCCCCTCATTGGGCTCCATGCTTAGTGGGACGTCTGCTTGGGATTCTCTCCTCTTCCCTCTGCCCCTCCCCCTGCTTCCTTTCTCTCTCTAATAGATAAATCTTTTTAAAAAAGTAAATTTCCTCAACTTTCCTTTTAAGATTCCAACTCATTTTCTTTTATAGAATCTTGTTTTTGTTTCGTGGATATCTTACTCTGAGAATATAAGTTTTGGTTTTGTTCATATTTTGGTCTCTATTCCTAGTCCCTATTTCCTATATGTTATGCTTTTCCTTTCATCTGTCTATTTATTTATAGACTCTGTCTTTTAAGTTAGAGGCTTTCAGAGATACCAAGTATCACTGGCTGGCTGCTCATGATTGAGAAGGAAACCAAAAAGCTAATTGGAAGTTTCAAGTGCATGGATAGGGTTTATCTATTTTGAACTTTATTGGATGGTGATCTGGGAAGACTCTTCATGGGTCAAACTCCAGTGGTAGGATTTTCAGTTATTCCTCAGATTGGTTACTTTCCCCAGGAAAGAGTCACTCTCCTCCATATATGGTTAGGATCCCAAGTTGGAGAAGAAGGCTGGATTCTCTGCCTTTAGATATTAATATGTATATAGTCACTGTTCCTATTTTGATTTGGACAAGAGGATGAAACCCAAAACTGAGTTTGTGTTATCTTTGTCCAGAGAGACTCTGGTTTACAGTTTTCAAAGAATGAACTTTCAAGGCAATGTATCTCCCTAGTACATGGAGTCATGGAGGGGATTGAGGGATCTGATTATTTTTCTTAAGTAGCTGTCACTGACATCCTTCTTACTTTATTAGCCCTTTACTCCCTTTACCCTCAGTTCCAATGTTACCTGATACTGCCAATTCTTAAGCTGTTGAAAGTTCTATGGTGTAAAATAGGTTGGTTCTCACCTTTTTTCTATCTCAACCTGGAATTTAGCTTTCTCTGATCTAAGTCATTTACCATTGATACATTTCCTTTCTAACTTTAAAAAGGTTATTGATTTTTCTACCTCTTACCCTTTTTTTTCCCTATCCCCTTCTAAAGTATTTTTCCTTCTAGGGGACTTCCCTGACGCAGTGTTTAGTAGAGTTTCAGGAGGGATTGAAATTAAATTCATGTATATAATTCTCCATCTTAACCCGGAAGCCTACACCTACTTTTTAATTGTCCTACTTATTTTTACTATGTACAGTATTTATGATGAAGCACTGAAATATCCTGAAAAGGCTAATATCTAGGTGTTCATATATTTTTTAAGAAATAAAACATTAAGAGTATTAATTATTTTTGTGAGTGTCAGCATTCATACTTCCCCTTTTGGAATAGAAACTAGATAGCAAGAAAGGACATATTAGGAAAATTCAAATGAATCTGCCAAATTATTCACAGTGAATACCAATCATTATAAAATATTGAAATGAAGAAATTTTGTATTCTTTTCAGTTAATAGTTACTAAGAAGTAATATCAGAAAAATTTATTTTCATTAAATTACTAATGGTGCTGTAAAGTTCGATTACAAGCATCACAGTATGCCTTTGAGAAAGACTTTCTAATAAATTAAATTCGGTTAATTCAGGGATGCCTAAGCCATGAAAAATGAAGAGGAAAATGACTGACCAGACTGAATAATGATTCTTATAACATATTAGAAAGTACTTTTGTTTTTATATGGTAGTAAAACCACCCACAAAATTTATCTATTTATGGTGGTGCTTACTTGAATATTTGGAAAACAGAAAAATGTCTGTTAGCTTAGTAATGCATCTGGTGTCATTAATAGATTATTGATATTTAAACTTCTTATACTTCCTCTACAGGGTTAATGGTGGGGACACTTAAAAGTCATTGCAGTTGAGAGGTGCCTAGTTGGCTCAAATGGTAGAGCATTAATCTTGGGTTTGTTGAGTTCAAGCCCTATGTTGGGTATAAAGATTACTTAAAATCTTTTTTTTAAAAAAGTGATTGTGCTTGAATATATATTTTCAAAGTATATTGGACGCTTTTAAGATTATAAAAACATGGAATAGTAAGTCAAGGTATGTATTTTTTAAAAGAGTAGTCTTTTTTTTTTTTTTTAAGATTTTATTTATTTGACAGAGCACACAAGCAGGGGGAGCCGCAGGCAGAGGGAAAGGGAACAGCAGGCTTCTGTGCAGAGCAGGGAGCCTGATGTAGAGCTCAATCCCAGGACTCTGGGATCATGACCTGAGCTGAAGGCAGTCACTTAACCAACTGAGCCACCCAGGTGCCCCATAAAAGAGTAGTCTTATCTCACATACAAGTAGTCCTACAAAGTTTGCGGATGTAAACTGCAGAAAAAGATCTAAAAAGTTATGTCAAAGTCAAGGCAGAACTTAGTCATTAGTGCATCATTTGTACTTTTAAAATTATTTATTTTACTCTTTACTATTGAGAGACACTTAACAGTTTTTATGTACTACAATATTCATGCTGTTATCTCTTGAAGTAAACTTAGAATTTACGCAGTATCCATTACCTTATAATGTGTTGCTCTGCATATCAAAGCTGAAATACTAAGATAGCCTTAGTCTACTTGAAGAATAAATAAAAGGGAAGAAGAAACAAACTGTTGTGTGACCAAGTCCTTTTTTTTTTATTTCCGCCATATAACATACTACCCAAAAGCCCTGCTTCAGTGGAGGTTAGAATCGTTTAGTATGAATTATACTCAGGATATAGTGACTCATTCTGAGATTTTGCTCAGAAGACAAAATTCTGTGGTGTTGGCATGTATATTGCTCACTTTTTTTCCTATCCCTGCAGTTTCACTAGAACTTTATTTTGTGAAGTATGTTACATGATAAAACACCTGTTATATTAGTTTGGTAGGGCTGCCATAACAAAATACCGGAGACTGCATGGCTTTAACAACAGAAACTTTTTTTTCCTCACAGTTCTTGTGCTAGAAGTCTCAAGATAGGGTGTCAGTAGAGTTGGTTTCTTCTGAGGGCTGTGAGGAAAGGATCTGTTCCGGGCATTTCTCTTTGACCTAAATGGCTGTCTTCTCCCTACATCTTCATATCATCTCCCCTCTGTACCTGTGTCCAAATTTCCTCTTCTTATAAGGATACCAGTCTTACTGGACTTTCTACAACCCTAATGACCTCATTTTTAACTTAATTACCTCTGTAAAAACCCTGTCTTCCAAATATGGTCACATTTGGAGGCCCTGGGAAGTAAGACATAAACATGATTTTTTTTAGAGGGGATACAATTCAGCCCATCAAACATGCTATTACAAAAATGTAACTTCAAAATAGAGGATATATCTATCTGAGAAATGAAATAATTTATTAAAATGTACTTGATTATTATAATCAATGAGAACTTAGTTTCCCTATTATCAGAAGCATGGTTTTGAAAGGGAAGCAGCAATGAAATCTCAGCAATAGTTCTGGGAAAAGCCAACTCCCTGTTAAGTAGATCCTTTGAGAGGCAGCCTGATAATCTCTTTTTTGTTGTAGGAACCCTAGCTAAGAAATAAGTTCGTTGAATACTGTCCCAATACTAAACACTCTACAAGTGCTTGAACAGATGATATTTTGCACTTATATTTACCCAGATACCTTTGTCTATAAGATACCCAAGTCTCTCTTTTATTTTTTTAAGATTTTATTTTTAGGGGCGCCTGGGTGGCTCAGTTGTTAAGTGTCTGCCTTCGGCTCAGGTCATGATCCTGGCGTTCTGGGATCAAGCCCCGCGTCCGGCTCCCCGCCTCAGTGGGAAGCCTGCTTCTCCGTCTTCCACTACCCCTGCTTGTGTTCCGTCTCTTGCTGCCTTTCTCTCTGTCAAATAAATAAATAAATATAAATCTTTAAAAAAAAAAAGATTTTATTTTTAAGTAATCTCTACACCCAGCGTGCAGCTCAGACCCACAACCCCAAGGTCAGGAGTCCTATGCTCCATTGACCCAAGTCAGCCAGGCATCCCCAAGTCTTTCTTTAGTTAGGTATGCTAAACAGTTAAGGTTAATTGTTAAGGAGTGAGAATATGGATAGGGATTTCTTACCATGTTTGAATCCTAACTGACTGTGGTTTAAGTTTTTGTATAAAACTGCCCCTCCCCCCCTTTAAATGAATAGCTTGATCAATATTAAAGATGTTTTTAGGGGTGCCTGGCTGGATCAGTTGGTAGAGCATGTGAGTCTTGATCTTGGGGTCATGAGTCTGAACCTCATGTTGGGGATAAGGTTGACTTAAAAAGAAAAGATGTTTTGGGGAGCCTGGGTAGCTCAGTAAGTTAAGCATCTGCCTTTGGCTTGGGTCGTAATCCCAGGGTCCTGGGATTGAGCCCCGCATTGGAACCCCTGCTCAGCAGGGAGTCTGCTTCTCCCTGTCCCTCTGCCACTCCCCCTGCTTATGCTTTCTCACTCTCGTTCTCTCTCAAATAACTAAATAAAATCTTTTTAAAAAATAGATGTTTTTAGAAGGTATCTATTTGAAAATAAAGTAGAAGTGATTTCTCACTTTATACCAAATATATAGATGGAGTATGCTTTACACACACACACACACACACACACACACATAAATGGAGTATACTTTCAAATTCTGTTAAATAGCCTTTGCTAGTAGACTTTTCATACAGTTTTTTCACCTTAACTCAGGACTCAGTGTTTTTACTAGACAGACTGTTATCATAGGTGGCATTCTTGTTGTGATTAATGCTACCAATAATAAGAGTTGATTTTGCATTGTAGACAGAAGCTCACATTTAGAGTTATTCCTGTCAAACTAAAAAGTAGTTTGTTAATATGTGTCCTCAAATAAAGTGTGGTACTTTTATTTATACTTCAGTACTTTTCCATTTTGAAGTTTAATAGGCAGCTGTGAGTTTGTTGTTTTTTATTTTTTTGTTTTTTTTCTTAATTCCTGGCTCAGAATCCTAAATTCTCATTCCCTCAAATGTAGCCAACAATCTGGGTATGTCTATGAAAAGTACAGACAACCTTCTGCCTAAACTTCTCTTACCAACTCTTGATATCTAATATGAGTTATTTTTTTTAGTATGAGTTAATTTGATTACATTCCTGATAACGGCAAAGGCAGTAGCTAACTATAATTCATATTTAAGATGGTTTCCAAAAGTTTGAAATTTTCATCAGTTTGTCCTTTTCGTTCCTTTCAGGGCCATAACAATTAAGAAATTGTATTTAGTACCACCTATATGAAGGATATTCTAATAGAAAGACGTAGCCAAGAATTAAAAAGATGAGTAGGGCAAGATCTTTGCTCAGACAAGTACATTAATTACTGTAATTCAAGGTAGAGTAAAATTAGTGCCAGTAGAGTGTATGATTTCTAGCATCAGTATATTAGAGACTATGACTTCTCAGGGATTTCCTGGCTGTTCTTTCTGAAATTATTCTGTTATTACCAGAAAAACTCTTAGTAAGAAATTAGAGTACTTTGTAATATAATCTAATGATAAAAGAATATATATATAACCTAATGATAAACAGAATTTTTGGCTTAGTAAAGTCAAATAATGGGCTCTTATTGACTGCTTTTCTAGGTAGAGCACTGTTTTCTACTGTGACAAGTTTTGAAGAAAATATGTTGTTGTTTTTCTTAAAGATTTATTTATTTGAGGGGTGCCTGGGTGGCTCAGTTGTTAGGCGTCTGCCTTTGGCTCAGGTCATGATCCCAGGGTCCTGGAATCAAGACCTGCATTGGGCTCCCTGCTCAGCGGGAAGCCTGCTTCTCCCTCTCCCACTCCCCCTGCTTGTGTTCCCTCTCTCACTGGCTGTCACTATCTCTGTCAAATAAATAAATAAATAAATAAATAAATAAATAAATCTTAAAAAAAATAAAATAAAAATGCAGTACAAAGTATATAGTATTTTTAAAACCATTTGTTTTACATATGGTCTGTAAATTACATAAACTTATGCATGCCTGAATATGCATACAGTATCTCTGGAAGGAAACATAAGAACTTGTTATAAAACTTGTTGCATCTGGGCTAAAGAAATTGGATGTGCTTACCTGGATTGAAAGGGTAAGCTGGCGTTTCCCAGCGTATATTTTAATTTTGTATATCCTGTGTTTCTGAGAGATAGTGATTCTCAAGTGTTTTCCCTTATTGCCCTTCGTGTGTTATATGCTTTAGTCACTATTAAGGAAATTTGCTGAGGTCTTTAAATTGAATATGCAACCTTTATAGATGGTTCTTTCTTAACATCTTTCTTAATATTGTTTTCTTAGGTCTCAGTTTTCACCCTGAAATCAATGCCGTGCTGCTTAGGTGATCTGCCTTTAAGATTTAGAAAAGAAAATAGCAAAGATTTTGTTCATGTAAGAGGGATGGTTCTATGAAAGTACTCTTCTTGTGATGGAACATTTTCCTTTTTTCCAGTTCTCCAAACTATATTATCATTTCCTAAAGTAGTAAATTTGAAAGATGTACAAAATTGTTTTGGGTCTAGACGAAGAAGTATAGCCTCCCATTCTCTGAGGTACAGATATTTCATCAGTAATTTTATTGTGCCTTTGATCACAGTGCTGACTTACTATTTTGGGGGTATTATGTGGTTCTGAAACCAAACATCTATATGAGATAGAGTCCTTAACCTTGGCCTTATTAGTACTATAATTAACATAGCTTTCCAACTGTATTGAATTAGCTTATTACCTTGGATTTTTGGTTGGATGTTATAGTCATTGAAGTCTGATAGTGGCCTAGTGTAGTAAACATTTAAGAAATACAGTTGTTTAATATATACTTCTGTGTTTCTTTAGAAAATACAGATCATTGGCAGTTCTAATGGTACATACCCATTAACTCAGACATTCCACTTCTAGGAATTTATTGTACAGTCTGCATATATTTGGTAGGAATAAATAAAGGATCACCATCATTATTATAAGTGACATAATTCAAAGACTTAATCGTCCACAGAAAATAGTGAAAACTCAAGAAGACTGGGTTCTTTGAGAGGTTTTCTGTTTGTTACTTATGGAGATGATTTTTCTGATGGGCTTGAAATTTGAACCCAAGGATAAGAGCATTCATGCACAATCTCTTGGAATTCATGGGAATTGACATTATCCAGTTATCTGCAGATCATTTTATTATTTTATTTTTGCTGAAGATTATAAACTAATAATATTTTATTTAAAAATTATGGGCATCAGCAACAGGGTGGATATGTATTTGTAGGTTATTTGAAACAGAGGTGAGCTCTGTTTTGTTGTGAAGTATCTATTTTAAATATTTTAAAGTGGACTTGCCAATATACTATAATAGGAAATCCAGTTTTAGTGTTTAAGGACATAATTCAAATATCTTAATCTTTTTTAAAAAGATTTATTTGTCAAAAAGAGAGAGAGGGAGAGAGCACAAACAAGGGGAGTGGCAGGCGGCAGGCAGAGGGAGAAGGAGGCTTTCCCCTGAGCAAGGAGCCTGATGCTGGACTTTGATCCCTGACCCTGGGATCATGATAGGAGCCAAAGGCAGGCACTTAACTAACTGAGCCAGCCAGGCATCCCAATAATTCAAATATCTGAATCTCTAAACTTTTTCCATATTGCACAATTTCTAGAATGGTTTGTGACATTATAGACTAAGAATATGTATTAGATATGTAAATCATTGATTAATGATTTTAAAAGATTAGAACAAGTAAAGCATTCTGTCTTTAAGTGGTATAGAGAGAGCACTTCAAGTATAGAAATATTTGGAGGGCACCTGGGTAGCTCAGTTGGTTAGGCATCTGCCTTTGGCTCAGGTCATGATCCCAGGGTCCTGGGATTGAATCCCATATCAGGCTCCCTGCTCAGTGGGGAGCCTGCTTCTCCCTCTCCCCCTGTCCCTCCTCTTTGCCCCTCCCTGCTGCTTGTGCTCTCTCGCGTGTGCAACCTCTCTTTCAAATAAATAAATAAAAATCTTTAAAAAAAATTGGAAACATGTTTTGGGTTAAAATGTGTTCACCAAAAGATATTTTGAAATTGTCACTCCTGGTTCTTGTGAATGTGCCCTAGTTGAAAACTGGGTCTTTGTAGATGTAATCAAGTTAAGATGAAGTTATTAGAGTGGGCCTAAATCCAATACAGCTAACATTCTTATAAGAAGAGAGAAGTGGACACAGATACACAGAGATGACAGAGATTGGAGTGATGCTGCTGTAAGGCAAGCAACACAAAAATTGCTGGCAATATAGGAGGAGACAAGGAAGAAACTCCCTTACAGGTTTCAGGAGGGAGCAGTGACCCTGCAGATACCTTGATTTCAGACCTCTTTACTTATAGAACTATAAACCAATAAATTTCTGTTGTTTGAGCCATCCATACTACTCCATTACAGTGCCATAGGAAATGTAAAAAACACAACTTTAAAATATTTTGTTTTTATAATTTATGTCATATATTCTAATGTCTCATTTTTAATCTTTACTTTTTTTTCATGTTTTCTCACCTTTTCCTATTTCCTTATTTCCTTTGTCTTTTTCTTTCTATACAGTTGACCCTTGAACAACTTGAGAGTCGGGGCACTAATACCCTCCTGTGCGGACAGTCAAAAATCTGCATATAACTTTTGACTCCCCCAGAACTTAACTATTAATAGCCTCCTGTTGACCGGGAGCCTTAATAACATAAACAGTTAATTAACACATACTTTGTATGTTGTATGTATTATAACTTTATGATAAACTAGAGAAAAGAAAATGTTATTTTAAAAATTACAAGGAAGAGAAAATACATTTATAGTACTGTCCTGTATTTATTGAAAAAAAAAAAAATCCATGTATAAGCAGACCCATGCAGTTCAAACCCATGTTGTTCAAGGGTCAACTATAATCTCATTCTCTTCTCTACCTGAGGCCGTAGTCGAAGTCCTTTCATCCAGGTTTATCTATCAGTGCTATAAACTGAGCCTTTTTTCCCTTCAGACTGTGAAGTCTGTAATACATGGGCCTGATGAAACACTGAATCAGTCACCAAAGATAGAGCAGAGCTTGACTTCATGGTCCCTAATAGTCTTTGTGAGAAACTGAGGCTCTGTAGTGTTAGAGCAGTATAAATGGACTTGAAAAAGTCATCTTGTCCTTTTCATTTTGCAAATAGGAGAAAATTTTAACTGTCTCATTTCTTTCTTTACGATGTTCTCATTCTCTAAAATGGCCCTCGTTAAATTCTTCATGTTAATGTAATTTTTCCACTGGGCTTTTGAAAATCAAAGTGTTAATGAAGAAACAGATGTCTGTGAAAATGATGCACTTAAAAGTTAACATTATCTGTTGTGTACTTTGCACATGTGCACAATTTGTTCAAAATTATTAATATGGCTTTAACTTTTCTGTGAAGATAACTTTGTGCTTTAATTATAGCTGAAATAGTAGCTCTAACCAACCAAACTTTTTTTTCCCACTAAATTCAGGAATGACTTAAACCTAGTGATAGTTGAATTTTTATAACAGAAGTATATTATTTCGGGGGTGCTTGGGTGGCTCAGTCGGTTAAGCATCTGCCTTTGGTCCAGGTCATGATCCCAGGGTCTTGGGATTGAGCCTTGCATCGGGCTCCCGTCTCAGCAGGGACCCTGCTTCTCTCTATCTCACTACTGCTCCCTCTGTGCCCTCATGATCTCTGTCAAATAAATAAATAAAATATTTTTTAAAAATGTTATTTCATAGGTGAGAAAGTTAGATAAGCTTCATTTAGACATGAGTTATAGGGCTGTTGGCCTTGATTTCAATGCTAGTGATTCAACAATGTATTAAATAAGGGGTCTTGAAGCAGAAACACACATAAAAGAAGACTGTATATTAATAGATTGATTAAAATGTGACCCAGAGCCTTGCAGGAACCTACTCTTATATTTCCACTAGGAGCAGTGTGGTAATTCAGTGTTTGTGGTAACTTTATAGACCATACTACTGCAAATAACAACAATCAGCCTGTACTTACCAATTGTGCTTATTAACTAAAACATTACAAAATTTGTCCTCAGACTCTTTGGAACTAATTTTTTCTTGATCAACAGGCTACCTGGTGAACCCGTATGGATTCTGTGCAAGAAAAGAATCTATAAGGGGCACCTGAGTGGCACAGTCAGTTAAAGAGTCTGACTCCTGATTTTGGCTCAGGTCATGATAGGCTCAGGTAGTGATCGCTCAGGGTCGTGAGATCAAGCCCCGCATCAGCCTCCTCACTGAGCACAGAGTCTGCTGAAGTTTCTTTCCCTCTTTCCCTCTCCCTCTCCCTTGGCCCCTCCTCGCCTCACGTTCTCTTTCTCTTTCTCTCTCTCAAATGAATAAAGAAATCTTTAAAAAAAAAAAGGAATTTATGAAAAGACAACTCATGAGATTGAAACACTTAATTTCTTATTCAGGCTTTCATTTTATAGTACTTATGGCTGCCCTCAGAATTCTTCTAAATGCTGACTAGATACTAACTAGTGTACTAAGATTTTTTAGTATGTCAGGGAGAATTCCTTACCCGCAAATTCCCCTTTTTAATTTGGTGGCCTCAAAATGGTTGTGACACTACCTTACATAGTAGCCTTGTATAAAAGTACGTGCTGACCATAACAGTTTAGTTCTACATTTTTGATAGTGCTGTTTTAAAATTAATTTCTTAAGGGCTTGGAAGGTGTTTTCACTTAAGGACCATCAATTCTAGAACTTCTTTACAAATATTTAATGATAGTCTTTGTTGTGCAAATCCTTTGTTTAGACACTATGGAAAGTACAAAGATGAATAAAAAAGGATCTTTGTACTTCCAGACCTCAAAGTTTTGTATAAACAGATACAGGCATAAATAAATAATTAAAGCTCTTTTATTGTGTCATAGTTAAAGTCTAAACAAACACCAGTGGACATACGAGAAGGTAAAGATTAATGTTGACTGGTGATATCTGAAAAGTTACAGAAAAAGTTGTGTTTGAACTAGGTCTTGAAAGAAAAGATTTGATCGAATTTTAACAGATGGATATGGGAAAATATCTTGAGCTAATCAAAATAAATGAGAAAGAACGGAGGATGTTTAAGCATGTAAGAAATGCATAATTAGGGAAATGAGGTAGTGGAAAATGAGGCAGAAATGGGAGTTCATCTACAAGAGTGAAGAAGATTTGGACACCTTTCTGTATGTAAATACCAAAGTAATTTGCACAAGGGAATGATTTAGTCATATTTGCTTTAGGGTCAACTTGCAAGAGTAACATCAAACGCCAGAGGCCAATTAAGAAATCAAAAGAACTGAATTAGTACAGTGAGAAGGGTCAGAAAAAAGGTACCTAGATGTGGCAGTTTTCTGCATTTAGATAATACTGAAAACGGTGAGATGCTCTGCTGGACTTCAAAGTGATAGATCTTCAGCCATATCCACATTTAAGGGTTGAAAAGAAGTGGAGCAGCTAGGAAGATGGCAGAGAGTCAGGAAGAAGCATCAGAACATGATATTTGCAGAGTCAGGGGAGGAATAAGTTTCTAAGAACATTAATGTAGCATGCTTCTGAATACTGCAAAGAGACTGGGATTTGCCAATGAACGGGCCATTACTTTGAGAGAACATCTTGAAGAGAATGCAGAAATAAAAAGGGTAGATTATATAGGTTTATAAAACTAGCATTACTTGAAGATTTTATCTTGAGGCCATATTTTCATGTCAAGGGGTATGTTATATAAAGTGTTTACCATAAAGGAAGATAAATAAATGTTAAGTATTGCCAGCTATGTTGTAGCACTGAGAGAGTGGTAGTAGTAACCATAAGTAGTAACTAAAGGAAACAGGAGAGGTCTTCAGTTCAGATTATGGCTAGGAGCTCCAGCGGCACAATCAGTTAGCGTGCGGTACTTACACGGAATATGGCTAGGAAAGTATTGATTGTTTATCCATCCCTACTGGAGTGAAAGCTCTGTGAAAGCAGGAGATGTTAGTCTGGTTCTATACAGTGCTTCTCCCCAGATATTGGTTGGTTGATTTGATAACTAGATGGACAAATCTAATAGCGTGGCTGGGTTTTTACCTCAGCTGAGTTTTTATGGCAAGCACAGGATTTCAGTAAAAGGTCGAGGGAGTCATTTATTCTATGGGATTAGTTTTAAAATAACAATAATGGAAATGATTATTCCTGGTCAGCGGTTAGAGTGTATGATTCTGCTGGAAAAGATATCTTGGCTAGGTTGGAGGTAGACTATGGCTCTGCAAAAGAGATTAAGAATGGTGAGTGGTCTTATATCATTATGTTAATAATGAGGGACTATAAAATATACCTAAGGATATTTGTTGACCATTAGTATGACATAATGATGTTTATCCTGTCTTAATTACTCCCACAGACTAAAGTAGATCCTGGGGTCATTCAGTCTGTGGGAATGACTACTAGGATGACTTTTTTTTTAAGATTTATTTTTAAGTTATCTTTTTTTTTTTTTAAAGATTTTATTTATTTACTAGACAGAGATAGAGAGCCAGCGAGAGAGGGAACACAAGCAGGGGGAGTGGGAGAGGAAGAAGCAGGCTCCCAGCGGAGGAGCCTGATGTGGGGCTCGATCCCATAACGCCAGGATCACGCCCTGAGCTGAAGGCAGACGCTTAACCGCTGTGCCACCCAGGCGCCCCTGTAATCAGGCTTTTGAATAATGAATGACATTTTAAAAATTTCATGGCTTTTAAGTATTTGTGACATCTATGATTTTATTTTATTTTTTTAAATTTTATTTACTTATTTGAGAGAGAGCACGAGTACACTCAAGCAGCAGCAGAGGGGCAGAGGAGAGGGAGAGGGAGAAGCAGGCTCCCTGCTCAGCAGGGAACCTGACACAGGCCTGGGTCTCAGGACTCTGGGATTAGTACCAGGGCCTAGGGCAGACCCTTAACTGACTGAGCCACCCAGGTGCCCTGACATCTGTGACTTTATATTTGGGTGATATTATAGTAAATACTGCTGTGTTAAAGGCTATGTTTAAAAATTTTATTTTTAAGTTTTTATTTTTATTTTTATTTTTACTTTTATTTTTTTATTTTTTAAAGATTTTATTTATTTATCTGACAGAGAGAGACAGCCAGCGAGAAAGGGAACGCAAGCAGGGGGAGTGGGAGAGGAAGAAGTAGCCTCCCAGCAGAGTAGGGAGCCCGATGTGGGGTTCGATCCCAGGACCCTGGGATCACGCCCTGAGCTGAAGGCAGATGCTTAACGACTGAGCCATCCAGGCACCCCCTAAGTTTTTATTTTTAAGTAATCTGTACACCCAGTGTGGGGCTTGAACTCATATGCTCTTCTGTTGCATGCTCTTTGAGCCCCCTAAAAAATTTTTTTCTTAAAGATTCAACCAGTCGCCTACAAACTTTAATATCAGCTGCAAGAATATTTATTTTAGAATTAAGGAATTTGTACAGTCTCTTGAATCTTTATTATAATGGATTTAACTTATAAATACATTAATTTAAATTATAAATAAATATGCAAATACCATCCATCAAGGAGCTTTAGTCACCATTCCTGAAAACCAAGTCACTGCTCATTGTCTTGAGTATTATAAGCCAGAGTATTACTGCTATTGCTAAAAAGAGAAAAGAAGTATTTCTAAAGGTTTTTACTGTCCATCAGTTCTTTTTTGCTGTTTTAGTTAACATTTCTAGCCATGAATTTATATCCGTGCGTTTTGTTTCTTTACTTCAAATCATAAATAACTTTTATCATGTGCCTAGAAAATGAGTAATTAAAAATTACTTACTTGTCCTCCAGGAGAGAAAAATGTTTAGGTTTCTCTTATGACGTTCTTCCGTGAATAAACCAAATGAAAGCTTTTTTACATGACTATCAAAAGAATGAACTGAGAAGAAGTACAATGATTTAAACTTCATTAATTCTGAATTTTTGACAGGTGAGCCAAAGTTTACTAGTGTTGTATAGGAAATTACTCTGATATAATGTACTTTTTATGGGCACTATCTGACAAAGTCTCCCAGAAGCTCTGCAACAAAAAGAGCCACAGAGCATTTTAAAATATTGGAATTAAGAGTTGTTTAATCAATTTTAAAATATATAGGTTCATAGCAGCATTGTCCACAATAGCTAAATTGTGGAAGGAGCCGAGATGCCCTTCAACAGATGACTAGATTAAGAAGATGTGGTCCTTATATACAATGGAATATTAGCCATCAAAAGGAAAGATTTCTCAACTTTTGCAGCAACATGGACAGGACTGGAGGAGATAATGCTAAGTGAAATATGTCAAGCAGAGAAAGACAATTATCATATGGTTTCACTCATTTATGGAACATAAATAGGAAGATTGGTAGGAGAAGAAAGGGAAGAAGAAAGGGGGGGTAAACAGAAGGGGGAATGAACCATGAGAGACTATGGACTCTGGAAAACAAACTGAGGGCCTTAGAGGGGAGGGGGGGTGGGGGAATGGGATAAGCCGGTGGTGGGTATTAAGGAGGGCACGTATTGCATGGTGTACTGGGTGTTATACGCAAATAATGAATCATGGAACTTTACATCAGAAACTAGGGATGTACTGTATGGTGACTAACATAATATAATTAAAAATTAATATATAAAAAAAGTGGAAAACAGTGCAAAAGTGTTATCTATATATGTATTTGTTGTAGTAACATAGCTTGTGAAATAAAAAATATGTATACAAAAAATATATATATAGCAACAAGTTAAGCAGATTAAGAGAATGGGAAGACAGGCCACTGACTGGAAGAAAGTATTTGCAAAAGTACATATCTGATTAAAGACTACCATTGAAAATATACGAAGAACTCTTAAAATTCAACAGTAAGTAAACAAACAACTGATTAAAAAATGGTCCTGAATAGACATCTCACCAAAGAAGATTTATAAATGGCAAGCATGCATGTGAAAAGATGTTCAACATCAGATGTCAATAGAGAATTGCAAATTTAAATAAGGAAATACCACTACATACCTCCTAGAACGGGGGCAAAAATCCCAAAATGCTAATAATACCAAATGCTGACAAGGATACTGAGGGAAAGGAACTCTGGTTCATTGCCGGGGGGAAAGTACAATGGGTACAGACACTTTGGAAGACAGTTTGGCAATTTCTTACAAAACTTGAACGCTCTTGGGACACCTGGGTGGTTCAGTGGTTAGGAGTCTGCCTTTGACTCAGGTGATGATCCCAAGGGTCCTTGGATCCAGTCCTGCATTGGGCTCCTTGCTCAGCATGGAGCCTGCTTCTCCCTCTGTCTGTAGCTCCCCCTGCTTGTGCTGTCTCCCTCTCTCTCTTTCTCTGACAAATAGAACAATAAAATCTTAAAAACAAAACAAAACGAAACAAGAAAACACCTTGAACACTCTTACCATATTATGCAGCAGTTGTGCTCCTTGGTATTTACTCACATGAGTTGAAAACTTATGTTCATACAAAAACCTGTCCCCGGATGTTTAAAGCAGCTTTATTTATAGTTACCAAAACTTGGAAGCAACCAAGGTGTCTTTCAGTAGGTGAATGGATAAAATATGGTACATCCAGACAATGGAATATTATTCAACACTAAAAAGAAATGAACAATGAAACCATGAAGAGACATAGAGGAACCTTAAATGACTGTTACTAAATGAAAGAAGCTGGGGGACCTCGGTGGCTAAGTTGGTTAAGCAACTGTCTTCAGCTTAGGTCTTGATCCCGGGGTGCTGGGATTGAGCCCTGAGTTGGGCTCTCTGCTCAGCGGGGAGTCTGCTTCTCCCTCTCCCTCTGCCCCCGACTCCTACCCCCCAACCTCGTCCTCTCTCTCTTCAAATAAATAAAATCTTTAAAAAAGAAAGAAAGAAAGAAAGAAAGAAAGAAAGAAAGAAAGAAAGAAAGAAAGAAAAAAAATCTATTAAAAACTTTGAAAAGAGAGGCCCCTGGCTGGCTCAGTTGGCTGAGCATGTGACTCTTGATCTTGGGGACATGAGTTCAAGCCCCACGCTGGGTGTTGAGCTTACTTTTAAAAAAAGATAGATAGATAGATAGATAGATAGATAGATAGATAGATAGATAGATAGATAGATAGATAAAGATATATCAAATTTTGAAAAGAAAGAAGGGTAAGGATATGAGGTTGATGAACATATTCAGGATATGGTGCAGTCAAGATGAAAGAATCATAATTCTGAGACTTACCAAGTTCTTTTGTCCTATCTGTGCCACACAGCCTTCCCTGCTGATAACATAACCGTAAGGACCAGAGTTGGATATGAGCCTGGGAACTTAGCCAAGGGAAGGGGCCTGGAATCAATACATGCTTATTTTTGCAAGAGTAAGTAAGCCTGGCCACAAGTATTACTTGCCAAAGACTTGCTGAGCAGCCATGCCTTTCATCTTTTACATTTTTGGCAGAGGATGTATAAGGCCATAATGGGAATCACCAATGAATGACCATTTAGGGGTGACGTCTGAGCTTAATGATTAGATTTACTTGGTGTTTCCATGTATTCTCTTTCTGTCTGTTCTCTCTTTGTGTCTCCTGTGCCACACTGGGTGCTTGCTGACTATACTAACCACATCTTATGAGTTTCATGTTTCCCATTTGTTGTTAGCTAGAACAGAATTGGATATTATCCAAAAAATACAACATACATTTACGGCTATTTATTATGTCATATTCCTCCCACCCATAAATAAAATTCTTACATAACAATGATTTAGCCTCTAATACACTTTTGACAATGTTGAAAACTGTTATGTTCTTAAATATGATTTAGAATTTCAAAACAAATATATTTTCAAATTGAAGCCTTGACAGATTTGACAGTGTACCTGCAATGTCTTATACATGGTATCCTATATAAATAAACACCCTCTGCATAAATGCTTTCTTTCTGAGATATTACTGCTTTATAAAGTAGCTCATTCCATTACTGGGCAGCTAAAATTGTTACAAAGCTTTTCCGAACATTGGACCAAAATCTGGTTATATGTTACTTGCATTAGTGGCCCTAGTTTATTTTTTAGGCACCAGTTCTTAGATCTGTTGGATCAGGGACTTCTTTGAAAATCTGATAGAAATTATCAGTAATCCTTTTTCCGGGGGGGGGGCAATGCTTATATTCACAAATTTTTATAAATAATTTTGAGGACTTTCTGGACTTCTTGAAGGCTTTTGCTTTTCTTGCTTGCTTGCTTCTGCTCTAGAACACGGTATGTTAAAATTTTCCTATATATTAAAGTATAGTAAAGACCTTAGACTAAACAGTCCCAATTCCTTTAACCAGTATTAATATGATTTGATTATAGACAGAACTTCCACTCTCCAGATCACCTGTTTTTGTTTATATTCTAGTGTGAGTGTCTTTCTGAATGGGATGCCTTTAATTTTCATGTGAAGAGATCTCAATATATTGAGACTGTTACTTAACATATTTGGAACACTCTATAATAGCATTTTCAGCATTCACACCACAGTACATTCTTGCCTTATAATGAGTTTCTGTTTAGCCTCATCTTTGCATCATCCAAAATCTCTGGGACAGTGCTTAACACATTGTAGACGTTCCAGTGAATATTTGTAGACTGAATAAAACTTCCTAATCCTTTTTTGCATCACAAGCTGCCAAGCAGGTTTTACCACATATTATACTAATGTGTCCTTGTGAGGGATGGGGTGGGAGTGTGTGTTGCACTAGACTTAAATTGTAGCTTTTTGGAACCTAAAACTAGAGATTTAACATTTACTGTTGTTAAATTTCATTGTGTAAGAGCAGTTCCTTTGTTATCTAGATAGGTACCAGGGAAAATAAAATATTCGTAATTCTTATTTCCTGTGTATAATACCATGCATAGTGGGTAGGTAGCACATTATAGGTACTTCACTTATGTTCGCTACGTAATGTATAATAAATGGCCATGAACTTGTAGTTATCAAAGCATGTACTTGATTCACGAGTAGTAAATGTTTTATGCTTTCTATATCAAAATGAGTAACATTTTGAATGTATTTTTTGAAAGATAAGCGCCTTAATTATAACTTCATGTGTACTTTCTAGATGTCAGGATAGGACACTTAACTTTAGTCTCCACCCCTACCCCACACCCAAAATAGCTACAGTTGATCATATGTGATAGTAACGTTTATGGTGTAATTTTGGGCCTTCAGCTCCTTTGGCCACAGTCTTGAGCCAAGTCATTCTGAGTTCATAGTTCATGTGACCTGGGAAATTTTTTTTTTTGCTTCACAGGCAGTTTTAATCAGCTTTGAAATCTTTTGTTGAATGATTAACTACACTTCTGGCTCTTCATATCGTCTCTTGAGGCACTTCCTCTTTGTTCCTCCAACAATGAGTAAAAAGTAGGGAACAGCAATGATTGGAAACCTCATCTTTTTTAAGCATCAAGAGGAAACTACCTTTGTGGTTATATTGTTTACTGTTTGGGCTGTGTTTTCTCTTTCCTTGTAATCTAGGGATGCAACATTGCCACTTTCTAAGCCTGCTCCTTTAACTGCTTGATATTTTTAGGAAGGGAAGGCATCTTTAAATAGTTATCTCTCTGCATAATTTGAAAGCATTTAGCCTCTGCTAGCCATAGGTTACTTGAATTTGAAAACCTGATGAGTGAAATTGATCTCTGCATGGCTCAAATATCCCCACATTGAGAAGGAACAGCTTTCCAATGTAAGCTATTTAAAGATCCTGTGCTTCCTGAGAAAGTAGGAGGTTAAGTCAGCAAAGTGACAAGGAGACTGGTCTGATCTATCAAGAGAAAGTCTAAGACCTGGACTGGGGCATTCTATCCTGAGATATAGTCACTGTAGAACAGGTGTTCTCAACCACGATTTGTGGTTCCCAAAACTGACCAAACCTCAGATTTAACTCAGATAGCATTTTAGAACTAAGGATTCCTGGGCTTGTCCTGTGTTTTTTTATGTGATGTTCAGTCAGGTTCAGCCACAATAGGAGACCATAGGAGAGGCACAGGAAAACAAAGTTTATTATACTCTTAGGTCCTAGAGAGATAAAGTCACTTTGTGCCAGAAGGGAGTAGATTCAACCAAGTAGGTGTGGAGCCAAGGGGAGAATACAAAGACCTGTGGGTTTGTGCCTTTGTTGGTATGTTAGGTTGGAATACACAAGAACAAGAGCAAGGGGATTTCATTGGTGTGTTTGAATGTTGTTACTAGGTCCTCGTCAGGGGAGGGCAGGAAGGAAAACTTGTGGGCCAGGGGCCAACCTTATCAACCTGGTGCACCTGGTCACCTGGGTAGGATAATTAGAGCTTGTTTGTGGGGATGTTAAGGCAGCAGGGCAAAGATTTAAAAATAAAGTTTTAAAAATATTTACAAGTACAGTACTCCATCCTCAGAGTTTTTGGTTCAGTTGCTCATCAGGGTTAAAGCTTAGGAATGTATATTCTTAGGTTCTCCAGATGATCTTGGAAACTCCTGAAATTGTGATGCAAAATTATGTATTTTCATGTTTCTGGGGGAGCTATAGCTTTTGTCAGACTCTGAGAGTTCCTCGACTCCAAAAAGTTTAAGAACACTTGCTTTGGGGTGCTTGGGTGGCTCATTCGTTAAGTGTCTGACTCTTGATTTCAGCTCAGGTCATGATCCTCAGGGTCTTGAGATCAAGCCCCGCCTCCATGCTGAGCGTAGATCCTGCTTAAGATTCTCTCTCTCCTTTTCCCTCAGCCTTTCTCTCTCTCTCTCTCTCTCTCTAATTAAAACAAAACAAAACAAAACAAAAAACCACTTGGCGTTAAGTCACTGGGTCTCCAGTTTTACAGTGCTTCAGAGTTACTCAGAGACTTGTTACAACACAGATTGCTAGACCCCACCCCTGGAATTTCTTATTCGGATAGTGTGGGGTGGAACCTGATAATGGGTGTTTTTAACTAGTTGCTTGTTATTGCTGATGCTGTCCAGACAGGGGGCTACCCATTGAGAACCACTATTCTAGGACTTGGCTAACACCACTCTGTGCCTTCAGCATCAAGCTCTGGAAGCAAAGATCACCTTTCAGAATTTCTAACCAATTAATATAGTAATAAACATATTACGTCCTAACAAAGCTCCATCTAGTTTACCACTGTAAGAGAATGGTAAAGAAAACTCCTTCCTGGCAAAGGAAGTGGCAGTGGAAAGTACACAGGCATTTTTAGTTGACCCATTCATTGATGAACCAGTTTCATAAACAATTGCTTTTCTATGTAGCATTTTTTCCTATGAGAGTAGAAAACTGCATAGTTCCATGACCACTTAAACTGGTTTTTTTCTTTAAATAATGTAACTTTTAAAGTATGCTCGATGTGCCTGGTGGCTCATTGGGTTAAGCATCTGACTTTGGCTCAGGTCATGATCTCAGAGTCTTGGGATCAAGCCCTGAGTTGGGCTCCCCACTCAGCAGGGAGTCTGCTTGTCCCTCTGCCCCTTCCCCCTACTAATGTGTATGCACAAGTTGTCTCTCTCAAATAAATAAAATCTTAAAAAAAAAAAAAATAAAGTATGCTCATGTTCTCCAAGGCCAAGTAGAATATAATTCAAAGTTAAAATATTAAAATATAAATTGACCTAAATGTGATGGGAAGCAGGAAATATAATCCTAAGGAATCCTGAAATTAGGAAAACTTGTTCTATTTTTAAAAATCTCCTGTAGCAGGTGGTCAGGTTATCAGTGAAGGGAAGCTTTCAAATCCCCAAGGAAAAAGCAACTGTTTGAAAAGCTATAAAGCACTGCTAAATCCACAGGAGTCCCAAAGAAGTTTATTTGTGCAGATTGCTTCCAGGCTGTCTGAAACTTTGAAGGAAACTAAAATCCTGGAAGGAATCTTGATTATCCATGAAAAGTCTAATTTTGAAACTTTCTTCTCTCTATAGACATAAACTTAAGCAGGGCTTCTGGGCATTATTAGTGGGCCTCAACATTTTCTTCCCAGTTAGTTTTGGGATTTTTTGATGCCTCATCCTTCAGAGGAAGAGTCCTCAGTGAAACAGGAACTGACCTGAATTAAGAAAACTTAGAGCTTTAGAGGGGAGGGACTTTGTTTAAAGGAAGTGTATCAGTGGTTATTGACATGAGATTACATCTTCTCTGTAGTTGTTTGCAGTATAGCTTTTGTTCCAATTTTAGAATATGTGCTGCCAAAGTGAGCACATAATACAACTTTCAGTTATATTACAACATGTCATAGAAGAAGAAAAGTTCATTTTAAATGAATCATTAATTTGTTGATAATTGAAAGAAAACAGTACGAAAGTCTTTATGTAAAGTTTTCTCTTTCATTTTAGTTTTTTTAATTTGCATCACAGTATTTTATCATGGCTGTCAAAATGTTGGCATAAATTAACAATTAAAGAAATACGGTTGAAACTTTGATAATTTTGATATTAACCATATTTTGAATCTAAGTGATACTTAGCATATATGATCATCACCACCTAAAAAGCATTAATTTTTTAAATAAGTAAAATAATTACCATATCATGCTTAATGGAAATTGTGAATCCCCCTATTAGTTGAAAAATTCAGCTTCCAGATTGTTGCTGACATCATCAGAGATTTTGACAAACAAGGAGGTAATGGGGAAATAATTGTAGAGCCTTGTTCACTTGTGCTGCACAAGAAACAGATGTTTGCCAGACGGAAATGAACAAAACCAGTAAAGAAATAGATATTCAAGTTTCCAAAAGTACAAATAATGAAATGATTAAGAACAATTGGAAAATACAATTTTTAAATTAGTTTTAGAACAAAAAAGGCCAGGAAATCAATTATATGCAAACATTAGTTTATATACCTTACTTTCTGAGGATGGTATGCTTGTCAGGACTCAAGACTATAAGACATATTTTCTTTTAGCTTAACTTTGCATTTCTTCTGTGATCTTGATTATTAACCTTTTTAACACATGCCTTGCATTTATGGTTGGGTTGACTTAATTTTGTAATATTTCTAATTCCCACAAAATTACATTTGTTTTTTCATTGTAAGAGATAAAGGATCTGTGGACTACAGATATCCCATATCACTTCTGTCTCCCATATAGTTTTATTTCTGCCCAATGGTACAAACCTTGGTTAACTTAATTTATTCTGATATGGGAGAAGTTACTTTTAATTCTGCCACCTTATCTGAATAATACATGAACATTCAGCAGGATTCCTTTAATGCTTTCATATATGCAAAAGTAGAAGCAGTGTTTATGAAAAGTTTGATTTAATCTTCCTTATCTTTGCTCATAAAAATTAAGTAAATGACTTAAAGAAGACAGTATTAGATTCTTAGAATTTGAAAGAATCTTTAACTTTTTATAAATCACTCCTTGCCAAAGCCAGAAATGGGATCCTTCAATGACAGACTTGTCAGGTGTTCATCCAGATTTTTCATAATTGCTTCTAGTAATTGGAAGTTCACTACTTTATGAGTAAATCAGCTTTGGTCAATGATAATGTTTAATTATTAGAAATTTTTAAATTCTTTGTGCTGAGCTAGAATTGGCCTTTGAAATTTTACTTATAAGGTCCTTCCTTTCCAAATTATCTAACACTTTAAATAATTATAAATCATTATTTGTCCTTCTCCTCTTCTCCAGGCAAGACATTCTCCATTTCTTTAAATGATCCTAATAATCCGTGATTTTTAAATGTCTTTGACACATCTCAGTTTGTAATTGTTTCTCATATTATGATTCCCCAAATTGAACAAGATATTCAGAGATAGTATGACCAGTGCAAGATCTCAAGGGACTACTGCCTCTCTTTTTTGAATCATTCTGTCATTTATTAATTCGCAAATAAAGATAGCCTTCATGTGATAGTGTATAAGACAAAAGATGAAACTTAGAAACAGTACAGGTACAGGTTAAATGTATAGGTTAAAAACAGTACTGTTATTTAGCATTTCTTTAATCAGTTTCGGATGCATTAAAAACTGTCATCCAAGACATATTTCATTGACTTTCCTATTGCAGGTTGTCTTCATGAAAGTAACCTTTGTTTTTATCGAAAGACAAACTACTCTCAATGAGTATATTTGGCTCTTAGTAATCACTGTGTATTTGGTGGGTTTTTTTTTTTTTTTTTTGATAATTCTAACTATCCATCTTGGAGTTTTGCTGGAGTTCAAGTTTACTAGCATGCAATTTGTTTCTGAATTGCCCTTTTCCTCCTTTATAAATATCAGTAGATGTCTGTCTGTAATATCTTGATAATGCCTTGATTTGTTTTTCCAAAGACTATCAATAATAGCTCTAAGTTTATATCTATCAAGTTAATATGCTAACATGTAATTTATTTGAACCCATCTCAACTTGGGTTTTTAGTTAATGAAAGCATGACGATGTTCCTATTTTTTTGTAATAATAGAGCAGTGAAAAAGGTCTAAATATCCAACACTAAGAAAATGCATAATAAAATTCAGTGCTCATTTACTTGATTAGGTTTTTATTAGGTAGCTATTTAAAATAATGGCAATATAAGAAAATGAGTTTCAAGATATAATTTATAAGCTGCTCATTTTATTTTATTTATTTATTTATTTATTTAAAGATTTTATTTATTCATTCGACAGAGAGAGAGAGACAGCCAGCGAGAGAGGGAACACAAGCAGGGGGAGTGGGAGAGGAAGAAGCAGGCTCATAGCGGAAGAGCCTGATGTGGGGCTCAATCCCATAATGCCAGGATCACGCCCTGAGCCGAAGGCAGACGCTTAACCGCTGTGCCACCCAGGCGCCCCAAAGCTGCTCATTTTAAATTGTATCTTGAAACTTGGTAACAAATAAACTCGTGGAAGAAAAAGGGGCTTAAAGTCCAATTTCTTTTTTTTTTTTTTTTTTAAGATTTTATTTATTTATTTGAGACAGAGAGAGACCACAAGCGAGGCGGGGGAGGACAGCGAGAGAGGGAAAAGCAGACGCCCCGCCAAGTAGGAAGCCTGCTGCAAGGCCTGATCCCAGGACCTTGAGGTCATGACCTGAGCCAAAGGCAGAAAGAAGCCAGATGCTTAACTGACTGAGCCACTCAGGCGCCCCAAGTCCTGTTACTTAGGAACTGCTGAGTAAATTGTTAAAACTAGGGAATCCTTTTTACCCATTTCTTTTGTTTTCCAGATTATCTCTAATTGTGTATTTTTTTATAAGGAAAACTAATTTGGTTTCTAAAAAAAGATCCTCTACTATCCTTTATGGTTTATTTTTAATCTAGTTTACACTTGCCATATTAAAAATACTTTCCTTGACAGAAATAATAATAACAAAATAGGAGTTAAACTTTCCTTTTCTTTTTAACCATTAATGGTTTATCATCTTCCCAAGTGTTCTTTTTATGAACACAGTCTTAAAAACCCTTTCATATTGAGTTGCTTTTTTTCCTAATCCTGCTTATTTCTTCTTTCTGAAAGGTGACATAAGTATTAGTCAAGCGTATTAAAAATATATAAATTATTATGTTTACCCTTTTTTCCTCAGGTATATGATTTTGTAGTTTGTTCTAAACTGGTTTCATTTTCCTCCATTTTATGTTCAAAGTTTAAAGTTTTATTCAGCAGATGGCAAAACACTTTGCACTTTGCCATCTCATGCCAACAAGCATGAAAACAATACAGTTCTTTCACACCATCCTAGAATAAAAATCATTCAGCTATGAGTTAGGAAATCCAGGTTCTAGTCCCAGGGCTTCTATAAACAAGGTTTTGGACAAGAAAATTCAGTCACTTATTCTCTTTGAGTATCGATTTCTTCATCTGTAAAAATTAGATTACTACTCTCTAAAGTTCCATTTTCCTTTTTAAAAAAATTATTCAGTTTTTTCTCATCTCTTTTTTTCCCTCCTATGATAGGAAAATCCGCCTTTATCTTACACTAAATACTCATACTTATCTGATGTTATTTAGGGACTTTATCTAAACTATCCACTGATGACTGTAGATTCATGTTCCAGTTTCACACTGTTGTATTAATTGGAGCACTGAAATGTAATTATCTGTTAGGGCTAGTTCCTTATCGTTGATTTTTTTTTCTTTTTCTATCTTTTTAGAACTTTCCTTATTTGCTTTTACATAAAACTGATTTTTCTTTTCTTTTCTTTCTTTTTTTTTTTTTTTAATTACTTATTTGGGAGAGAGAGCACACAGAAGGAGAGAGAAAGTGAGAGGGAGAAGCAGACTCCCTACCAAACAGGGAGCCTGATGTGGGGCTCCATCCCAGGACCCTGGGAACATGACCTGAGCTGAAGGCAAATGCTTAACCAACTGAGCCATGCAAGCACCCCCATAAAATTGATTTTTCTAGTTCTGAAATCTTACTGGTATTTTTATTGAGGTCAGATTAAAGCTATAGAATAATTTATAGAAAAATTACGTTTTCATTATTGACAGAGTTTTAAAGGAAAATATCAGGTATTCAGAATATTATATGAACAAGGGAAACAAAGTAAATTATAAAATAGCGTGATCACTTTATTAATGAATTTTGAGGTATCTATAAAGTAACTAGTGATAGTACTTACAGTGGTTTTGAAAGAAGTGTAAATAGCTTGGGAAAGATTAAGCATTTAATTCTAGTCCTGTTTGGCTTTATGTGGTGACAGGATATAAATTTGATAATGTCCTAATAATGGTATAAAATACAGGTATAAAATTATGGTTTGGAATTATTTATTTATAGAAAGAAAAATTGGTTATCTTAATGGCACACACCTGCAAAGTTTCAGTGACAGAAGAGTAAATGTCACCTCATAATATTGGGAGTAAAGAAGTCTATCTAACCAGGAAAATTCTGAAAGAGAAGACATAGAGATGACAAACTCAGAACTACTCTAGAGTAGAGTATGTGCCTTATTAGTATTCTGAAAGCCTAGAAGGAAAAAATAAAGAAAACTGAATTCAGCCATATGCTTATTGAAAAATATAGAGTCTATTTGCATAGAGTGTTTTTATGTTAAGTATTCTTAGTAGTGATTTTTCTTAGCTCAACTATATGTCATTAAAATCTGCAAGGTTTAAAGAATGGACACATTCTGTTGCACTCCCCTTTGATGACTGGGTATGATATCAAAGATATAGTGAAGAAAGGAGGGAAAGGACACTAATTCTCCAATTATTAGTTGAGTTCTTAACAAGGTGTAATTTTTTATTTCTGTGATAATTGGATTATCTGTTTCCTACTGAAAGTGTGGAATGTATGATAGGGTAGGAATTTGGTTGTCTTTTCCTCACCATTGTATCCCCAGGGGAAGCATAGTGCTTGGTACATAAAAGACATCCCACACTTGTTGGTAGAATGAATGTGGTGCAAGCTTGAAGGAGGGAAGAAAGTTTTAAAAATCCGTAAGATTAGGCCCATGTCATCTGGAAATCCTTGTAGAACTCATAGTCTACTGAAAGCAGGAAACAGTGCTATACAATCTTTGCAGTCCCTAGATGTTTTGCATAGATTCATTTTTGTGAAGAAGTTAATCCTTTGGACATTGCCACACTACAGTAGTTTGATTCGATATTTTCTTGGATTACAGGACAATAGGGCATATTGAGAAAATATTTTTCTGAATCTAGTTAGCCTCACATAGGGCCATATCACACTGAAATCCTGTGAACTACTTCTTTTCATCTTTTCTTAACTTTATGCCTACAAAATATTTATAGTGCTAGGCCATTGAACCTAAGTTATTTTGTAAAATCTGTATACTTGGAGAAATCCACTTGTTTCTTCTTTTGGTTTCTATATCTTTAAAGATGGGGAATTTATTTCTTTCATGGCCCACGATAAATGGAACCAAAGTGCTCATTTATTTTAACTCTTAATTGCATACGTAAGGTTCTTACATTATTGGAAGAAACAGATTTTCTTTAGCTAGCCATACCGTGTTGCTTTCCTTTTAGCCTCTGTTTACTTTCTCACCTCTGTTGATTTATTCAGCTTGTAACCTAGAAACCAGCTAAAAAGGAAGGAAGTCAGAGATGTGTATTTCTGGGCAGTAACTGGAGTAGTTTCCTCTTCCTCTAGGCTGGTTTAGCTGCCAGAAAAGACTTTTAAATCCCCTATCCTCAACCACCCCCCCCCCCAAAAAAAAGGAAAGAAAAAGGGAAAGAAAAGAGAAATTAACAGTAACTATTCAACTTGCTTCCTTAATCCATTAAGTTATAAACCGTAAGAACAACCGATCTAAAGGACTAAAATTCTGCTCTCAAAATGGTGCTTTTTGTTGTCTGAAAGGTGGTATCTACCATCCCTAAGGAGTTATAAGAACTAGAGAGAATCAAGGAGACTTGATGTAAAAGCTGAGCAACTTATTATGCTTGCTACCAAGTGGGTTCTCTATATTGTTATTTCACTGTTTTTATATTTGTATTAGAAATTTACCATAGTACTAGACCAGGCTCACATTCATATATTTAAAAAAATATTTAAAAATGTTTTACAAATATTTGGGAAGCTCAATTTATGAAATAAATATTAAAAAGATATTTATGGCTTTCAACTAGTTCCATCTTTGTGCTCCGCTTATTTGCATTAAGAATTGACTATATAGTATTTCTTTATTTTATTTATTTTATTTTATTTTATTTTTATTTATTTGAGAGAGAGAGAGAGAGAGAGAGCACAAGGAGTGGAGGAAGGAGTAGCAGAGGGAGAAGGAGAATCAGGCTTCCCACACAAGCCAGCCATGGAACTCAATCCCAGGACCATCATGACCTGAGCTGAAGGCAGACATTAACTGACTGAGCCACCCAGGTGCCCCTGTATAGTATTTCTTGGTAATAATGGAGAAGAATTTTAATTCAACCATGATGTAGTATGAAATAAAAATGAATGTTTTTTCTTTATTGATATTACTTATTTTGATTTTTAAAGAATTACTACATTCTGTGTCACTACGAATATATAAATATTGTGGAATTTGGATTGTTAGCTAAGTGTAGTTCTATTTGCCGTTTGATTCTGTAGGGGACTGATAGTACTTGAGGAACAAAGACAGCTGTTTTTCAGTGTATATCATATAGTCAAACTTGAATTTATGTCAGCTTGTAAGATGAATCCTGTGAAATATTAAACTCATTCTCTAATGTACAATAAATTGTAGAAATGTAATGTGGAATGTACTGAAAATGTGCTGTTTCATAATATAATAGCCTGCATCAAGCATTTGATGTTTCTTTGTTGTTTGGGGGTTAGAATAAACCTACCATATTGATCCAGTTGTTTTTTTCTTTGTTGTACATTTTATGATATTGTGAATTCTTCTATTTCCATATATGTTTTACATTCATGTCTGAGTGATTATGAATGAATTATTGAAATGGTGTGTATGATGTAATATTCACTTGAGTTATTATTTTTAAAAAAATTTTTGTTCTGAAGTTCTATTTTAGTGCCATCAGTGTTCTAAATCTATATATCTTACTAACATTCTTAGAATAATCATTGTCCATCTCTTTCATCCTTAAAACAAGCAAAAAGATTGAGATTTTTGTAGATATAATCCATCATATATTAAGTTGAAAATACCTTTTCAGTGGTTAACCTGATGTTTTCTGTGAAATGAAACTGATACATCTGGAATAGGTATGGAGAGACAGGGCAATGGCTGGGGACTGGAAGTTTTTCTCTTAATATGATTTGGTGAATTGGTTGTGCATGTGGTATTAAAAAAAACATGAATTTGTAGGTTTATTAAAATTGAGATATCTACATCAGGTCATATTTATAATCAAAGACCATTCACATCATTTAAAAATAGGTGAATGTTTCTTACACTTACAGATATCTAACATTGTTTTTTCATGTTCAGTGCGTATTACATACAACACATATCTAAATCTAGACTAATCTCATTTCAGGTGCTCTGTACCAATGTGTGGCTAGTGGCCGCCATATTGGACAGCAGCACAACTCTTGAGGCTAGAAAGAAGTTATGAGCATGTTAGGTAACACATCAGGAAAATACGTTTTATGCTTTCAAACTATAGATTTTTTATAACTGTGAATTGTCTAGATTAAATTGTTTTTTTTTTTAAAGAATCAGATTGTTTCAGGAGTATTTTTTTAATCTGCCAAAATAAATATCACCAGTTTTTCTTTTGAGTACAGCATTGTGGTTATGTCATTTGATTTCATTTGGACTGTTAACTCCAAAAATGCTTTTAAGTGTTTTTTTCCTGAGTTTTTTTTTATATCGGTATATTTTTAAGGACAAATGATTAAACTAAAAATAAGGACTTTAAAACACACAAAGTATTTTCAGTAGTTTAAAGTTATACTTCATTTTCGCCAACTTGAGAGATATTTACGTATTATTTGTTTTCTGCACTTTCTCACCTTGGTAAATCTGGAAAGCAAAAACTTTGTATTTGCATTAGCTTTATTGAAAGAGACAGTAAACTTGAGGTCTCAGTCTCACCACTAGTCTGTCTTTGTCTGTTGTTAAAATTATGAGCCAGTCTCTATGGCCGCAGCCAAATGAGTAATCACCAGTAATGTGACTCGTGCTGGAAGTGACTCCATCAGCACCTGTGACGGGGGATTAGTTACAGTTTACAGAGCACCGCCTCTTCCCTTCTCTCAGTGTGCCCTAAGCCAAGTAGTCTTTCTCATTTGGGTGTCTGCACTGTTGGAAGCTACTGCAGTGTGTTTCCACGCAGACAGAGTACAGTGGGAAAGGCTTTCTCTAGCTGATGGATGGCTGTTCTCTCTATTTGGAGTATCTCACTGGTTATGTAAGCGACCTCGGGAGAAATTATCCTGACCCAGATCGGAGGATGCAGTAGTGCTTCAGCTGCAGGATTTCTTAGTCGTTAACACCACAGTGCTGATGACAAAGAGCGAGTTGTAATCCTCATCACTGCCAGGGCTGAGCCAGAGCAGACAGAAAATCGTCATTTGCTCCTCGGAGACTTGTTAGGTTACAGCTCTGCTTCGTTTTGTGGTCTTGGCTTTTCTTCTTATACAATGACGACGCTGCAAGTGAGCTCAGAAATGCTTGGTTTGAGAGCCATTTGCCTGTGATTTCTGAAGACTAAAGAAGTATTTGGGCTAGATAAAAAATACTGCTCAAGAGTGAAATGGAATGTCAGCTACTTCTTGACCTTTAAAGCTGTGTCGTGGATTTCTGAGATTTAAAGATACTTTAAAATTCTGAAGAACAAAGTACGGTTTGTATTTTTCTGCTTCCTTTTTCTTTTGTCTTAATTTACATTTGGTTTTACTTCTCAGCCTTAGGAATTAAGGTCACTGCCTTTTATTGATCTAGCTTTAATGTTCTTAGTTTTAAGAAATTTTAACTATTTTCATTTGTTCAGAAAGGATTATTGTGTGTATAGTAATTTCATAACACTAAGAAGATTAAAAACTAGAGTTTAATTGTTTAAAGTATTATAGCAGAAATGTTTCAGATTAGGGTTTTTAGAATATAGTGTTTTAAGGGAAGTGGGGGTATTTGTTTTGTGAAGGTTTTTTTTTGTGTGGTGTATTCCAGTCCCCACCCCCAACTTGTTTTCTAACAGTATCGTGTTTTTCAATAGACCTGCTTGGGTGGGAATTTGGACTTTGTTCTTTCAAGTCACTCCAGTCTTTTTTTCTTTTTCTTCCCTTTTTTTTTTTTCTTGTAGACTAAACCTTGACTTCTAAAATGTTGCTTAGTTTTCTGCTTCAGTGTTTTCTTTTAGTGAATTTTATATCATATTTTTGTAGTTAGTGAGCGTGATTTTTTTTTTAACTTGGGAAAGGAATTGTTAAATGTTAACTGGAGATTGTTAGAAACTCAGACTGCAGACATAAACTCCATGAATTTTCAGTTAAATGTTAAATGTGAGCTTTAACATGGTTTGTTTGAGCAGCTGAGTTATGTTTGAGAGCTGTAGCTGATTTATTTTAAAAATGTTTTTTTGAGGAGAGCTCATCTGTTCTCCTCTTCCTCATGTGAATGGAATGTGGTGCAGCATGGAGCCCCAAACAGGATACAGTTGTTCTAAGCATTCTTCCTATAGCGTGGTGTAGGCCCTACTAGAAATGCAGGCTCTCAACTATTTATTTTGGCTTTAGACTATTTTTAAAGTATGGTCAGACAAAGGACCTTAAAGGAACTCTTAATCCATTAATAAAATGGAGAAAGTTTTTTTTTCAATTATGAATATTCGATTTTAAATTAGTAATTTTTATTTGGATTTTCAAAGGCTTTTTTCAGCATTGGAATAATAGTCTTTTTGTGATTAGGGCGATATTCTACTGTGACTTTCATCAGATGGTAGCTCATTGCTTCCCCTTAGGCTGTGGAAGTTCCTCATAGAATGATATATCTTTAGAGTCTTGAATTACTTAGTTATGCATGAGTTCTAGTTTCTTTACATTCCGGTACACCTAGACCCATGAAATATTTACTGCAGATTCATCATAAAAGCTGTAGGATCTATTCACTTTTATTTAAATATTTATATTTTTATTTTTAAGCTAGTAATAGGTCTTTGAAATGTGTTCGACTTAGATACAAATAATAATGGTTACATCGTTGATTTGCCACTTTAAAAAATCAATATGTGTTTTAACTACTTGGTTTCATATGTTGTTTGTCTTTAATTTTCCCATAAAGTAGCAACAGTCACACATTTTCAGAGTTTATTTAATACATATTGAAACATTCTTTAACAAGTAGTGTAAAAGTATTTATCAGCACTTGCTGGGAACATATTTGTAGCTTAAATATAATCGCACATTTTAAAATTTGCACGTTGTGGCCCTATTTACTATTTTAAGAAGCGTGATATACTCTTGACCTCCGTTTGTACATGATTATAAGTATTGTTGTATCAGAAATAGCCTTTTATAAACTGATCTTCTAACATTTCTGATAGCTAAATTCTCCCAGTGGCTTTCGATTAGTTATTTTAAAATGAGAAATTCTTTTTTATTTTAGCCTAGAAACTAAACTAAGTAATTTAAATTATGATTAGTTGGCCTGTTAAAATTTACCCTTAGAACTCTGACCTACCTTAAAAAGCAGAGTTCTGAGAGGTTTTCTTCACAAGAACGTTTTTCATATTATAAAATGACTAGGTCTCATAGGAAATGCAAACCACCTGTATTATTTGCGTAAGAAAGAGGCACTCAGACAGGAGTTTACTTCTTTTTCAAATCCTACTTAATTGAATTGTACCTTTAGCCACTTGGATAATAGCTTTTGTGGACCTTTTTGTTAACCTTCACAAGTTGACCTGACATGGTACCGTTTGAGAAGAAATAGAGCATTTGAATAAAGTTCAAGGATTAAATCAAGTCTTCTTGAAAAGGTGCCAGTGTTTTCTAGTTTACTAAAAACTAAACAAATATATAATATGAAAAATATTACGTATGTCATGTCAATCACATACTGGTAGACATTTTAAAGTATAAATTAGGTAAATGAGTCTTGAAAACTTTAGTCACTTGTTAGGTAAAGTAATAGGATTTTATGAAATAATTTTAGGAATTTAGTCTTGGCAAATGGAAAATTCTAGTTGGCAGTGGTTGCAGGAGATATCTAAGTAATGGGGGAATGTCTGTGTTGAAAATGTAATTTCTCACCCAAATAAGAATACTCCTGATACATATGTAGTACTTAAAAGGTTAGCCTTAGGACTAGGGAAGGAGGAACTTATTGCGGTTAGATTTTCTAATCATAAATACCGAGAAGCGGGGATGTAAGAATTTTTTCATGTTATATTAATTTAGGAAAGAAGATCTTATTTCTAAGTTCATGGTATAGTATAGAAATCAGGGATGTTTAAAATGCTTCTCTGTTCTCATGTGTTTTTAGCTTTTTCAAAAACACTGTTACAGACTCCTCAATGAATCGAAAGCTTTAAAAGGAATTTCTTAAATACAGAAATTAACTCCTTAAGAGCCGCTCTGAACTAAAGATCTTGAAAAGTTTTTCCCCAGAGTGCGTGTTAGTTGTGATTACCAAGATGTTAGATTTCTTTAAGACATAATAAGAGAAGGGGGAAACATAATGGGTTTGAATCTCCTGGGGATTTTTACTGTCTGTGCCAAAAGCTTTGGTTTGTATCCAAATGGTCACACAAGTTGGTTTGTAGCAAGAAAGATTTCTCCCTGTTACATAGGTAATTTATAAACTAAGTTGGTTGTTAATTCCATTTTCCAAACTTAGATTCTTTTATAGTAAAGCCAGTATATGTTAAGTTTTTAGAAAAGTACCAGGGACGTGACACTTGCTTTTTATTCAAGCTGCTGCTGCTTCGAAAGTGTGACAGTAATTAAAAACGGCATACATTGTACCTTTGTTTCCTTCCTTCCTCTTCCTCTTCTGTCTCCCTCACTCCCACCCCACCTCAAGATATGGGTATACTCCTTTATGTAAAAGATGAGTGAGTCTTCTTTAAAATAATCATGGCCATGGATCCCCACCTCCCAGCCCCCATTTTTGGTTTGTCTTTTGATTTTTAAAATAGCAGAGATCTGGACTGAGAGGGGGGTTTTGTGTAATACTTCTTACCTCCCTCTTTTCCTGTTCCCTTCCCCCATGCTGCTCTTACTGAAGCAGCTGGATTTTTATTTGTGCTTGGGGCAGGGACAGGGGCGGGGGTGGGTAGTACATGGGGTGGAGTTAAAAGACCAGATGCATCCTGATCATTTAAAATCCTTGATGTGAATGAGCTAGCAAAAAAATAGCTCTGTGAATTGTACCTGCTCTGTTTTTATAAAGATTAATACTTAGTAATTTTTTTTAAAAAGAGTTGGGTAAATATGCTCTCCTACCCAGTTGACTTTTTCAGAAGCAGTTTCTCTTTTATTAGCTTAGAAATTTTTATACACATGTATATTTGATTCTTTTTTAAAATAAACAACTTATGCATCTACTTCATTCCTTTTAATATAAAACATTTTATTGTATGGATAAAAGCATTTGGATTATAATATGAAAATACTAATGTATTCTAAAATCATTATAATAATGACATTTGTACATTGTATTCAAATATACCCTTCATATTTGAGTATAAAACCCAGAAAATAACCATTATGAATTTTTTTTCTCTCTTACCAGACTTTCAAACCCCTGATTGAAAAAAGTATACCCAGTTCAATCACTGCGGTAGAATTCCTTGTAGATAAACAACTGGATTTTTTAACTGAAGATAGTGCCTTTCAACCCTACCAGGTAAGAAATTTTAGGTTGCTTTTAAAAGTTAGCTAATCTTTAAACGTCACTGACATTCAGATATTCTTTTAAATATTTAGTTCAGGCTAACATCTAGGTGTTCAAGGAACCCAGTGCATTCGATAAATTTTGATTATAGGATAAATGGGTAATTTATCCAATCAACAGATTTATGTACTGAGAACTTGCTATGAACCAGGCAACATTTTGACACTGGGAATACACAAGTGAGCAAAATTAAGTAACTGCCATTATAAATAATGTTCATCGTTAGGAAATAACTGGTTAGATATTAGTATAAATTATCTTTGTCTCCAGCTCTAAAGGTTAAGAATTGGGTCATTTAATGTAATTAAATGAGATTAGTGTTTACTGTATGCTTACAGTAATAGTAGTTCTTTTTCTTTTTAAGTGGGAAGTTTCCTTTAGATTGTCATTAATTGTTCACTTTTTTAAATTTTAGTTCCCAGATACAGTTTAAGTACAAATACATTTAATTGGAAAAATACTTTCTAGTAGGTTTTTAGGTTTAAATCATGTGAAGAAACTCATCAAAAATAGTAGGCTAAATGAGTTTTTAAATTTCTAGTGAAGTTCTATCGGTTCATTTTTTAAGGTAGAAGTAAAAATACACAGAAGTTTGTTTTCTTTGTATATTTGGATTTCAGATTGAAGTAAATGTCTTCTATGCACTTTTTACTAAAGTGTTTAAAATAGTATGGTAATTACATTAAAAGAAAGGATGAGTGAACTAGTTTGACTTTCTTTTTGTTTTAATGGAGCTGAAAGTCAGTATACGTATTTCATTTCAGAATAGTTACTGTTTTCTGAAAATAATTTGTAGAGGCATCGTTTCCATGGAAAGAACAAGAGCTTGAGTTAATGAGCAATGATTTGTTGTGTGCGGACTTACAATACTTAGGGAATTAGAGTAGTTATGTGCCTCGTCTATTAGAGCTACCAAAATGAGATGATAGTTCCCTGAGTTAAATGTTACTTTGAAGTCTACATAGATGTGCTTTTGTCCTTTCACATTATTTTTTTTATTTCATTAAATGGCCTGGATTTTTGTACTGTTAGCTTTTGTTCTTTCTTTACAATATTTATAGCTAAAAATTCATAGCAAGTCCTAGTTTAATAATGGAGGTGTTAGAGCTTTTCCCTTGGGTTTTATTTTGTTTTGTTTTTAATTGTGAATGCCATTTAGCTTACTATAGGACTTATAATTTGTTTCATTTCTAACAGTCTTTTTTACTGGGAATTAGACTGGGTGAGTCTAGGTAAAATCAGAGGAACCTTCCAATCCTTAATGTTTTAATTTTGTGGTTGCTGATTAGCAGCACTCTGGAAGTTTCAGCTTGGATTTGATTTAGAGAAGTGAAATCATTATGTAGAAATTACTTTTAAAAATAAATTCTTTTGCCAGGTGGCCTAAAACTCCACAACATGTTTATTAAAATTACAATGATTGAAAGAATGTGCTAACATTTTATAGGGCTTTTTGTTTTGTTTTGTTTTACATTTTAAGCTTTTAGATTCTTATAGTTTTGTCATTTTATTTAAAAAATAAAGGCATAAGAGCTAAAGTCTTATTTGATTTGGTGAATTGTATGATTGTCTTTGTTAGTAAGCCATTTGTATTGCCCAGTTAGTATAGGCAGGTTGATCTCTGGCCTGAAAAATATTCTGTCTTCTAAAGGTGAAGTGATTCTCTTGACATTGTAACTACTTGGCTTTCACAAATGTGATCTCTCAGTTCTAGAAAATCAGAAGGAATTACACTAACAGCACTTGATTTAGGGATCCAGCATACCTTTTAGAATTTCTTAGAAGTTTTAAAAGTAATAGATGGTTTACAACAGAGCTTTTTAATATGTATTTTAATATATTTAGTTTCTTATTAATCAGGTTAGAAAATATATAAGGATATTTTCTCTAGTATGTAAATGATAGACACCTATTGTAACATTTTGAATGAAAATGTACTCCAGAGACCTAAGATGGCTCAGTCTGGTTTTTCAAATTTATTTATTTAAATGAGTTTGTGAAATACAGCTACATTCTTGATAAAGGAAACAATTTTAGAGTTCATGTAATTAGAGTGGCTTTATCCCAGAATGCTTTTCTCTAACCACTTGTCCAAACAGTACATTAAATTCCTTGGCATCTTAAACATGGCAGCTGTTACTGGCATAGATTTTGTAAATAGTGTCTTGACATATCTCAACTTTAGGGTAACCCTATGTAAGTCAAAGGGAATTCGGGGAAAATTAAACACATTTTTTAAATGCTCTCCCTGTTTTTTCTCACTTTAAATTTCATGAGGCAATTTCTTCTGATTCTAGATGTTAATTATCTTTTGTAGACTTCTTAGGTGTGATGGGGGAAAGCCTTCTTTAGAAATGGCCTTTGTGTATAGAGTGATGGGTACACATAGCTTTTAAAAATTCACACAAATGCTTTGCTATGAATCTAAGAAAATGTTTTTGTGGTGGGAATTCCCACCTACCATCTCTCTCCTTGGTTCTCAGCAGTTCTGTAGTAGTATACTCCCTTTAATTTCCTTAATAAAGTTGTACAGCCCTATTTTTTAATATATCCAAATAGTATTACATTGTTAAGGCAATGGTTAGGAAACCGTTAACTCAGGATTAATACAGATGATTTCACTTTTAGGTCACTGGTTTGAATCCTACACTTACCTCCGATTTCAGTGCATTGACCATCAAATGCCATGTATTAAACTTGATCTGGTCACTTTTTTAGGTGGCATGTAGTTGGGAAATTGGGGTGTAATCATCATTGTTACAGTTTTCAGCATTTTGGAAAGAAAGTTGAATGAGGAGAAAGAACAAACCGACATCTTATAGATGATATAATCGATGTATATTAATTAGGTCAGTGAAGCAGCATGGTATTGTTAATTCTGTTTTTTCCTTCCTTATGCACACAAATGAGTTTCTGCTTCCTCCTTTTAGATTTCCTGATCATGCCTGGCTGCAGTTAACTTTCTTTGAAGTAGAGGGGGAAGGGAAAAGAGAGGAAGTAGGAGGGAACTCTGCAGATTCTACTATGTCTTTCAACTGACTGGGAAGAAAGAGGGAAAAAAACCCAAATTATTGATTCTGAAAGATGGCTTTTTATAGTTCGGAGTTTTCTTAATTACTATGATTTTTGTGGTATTGTTTGTTTTCTTTGGAGAATGATGAGAGAAAATTTTAAAAACTTTTCATTAAAACTTGAAGTTTTGATCAAGTTAATATAAAAAACAGTTTGATAATGAAATATGAACATTGACCTTTCAGCATGATTTTGAAATCATCTCGTTCTGAATTTTGGCTTCTGGCCATGCGCACACCTGCAGTTTTCAGGTTGGTTGCTTCATAGAGGATATAGAAGAGATTATTTCTTACCTGAAAATTGTACATGACTCATACCAACAAATCTGGGTTGGTCTGGCTTGTTAGTCCAGTATTTTCTAGAGATCACAATTCTCTTTGTTTTTAAATGTAGTAAAGGGATAATGCAAAGGGCACTAGTTTAAAAAACCATTAGAGACTTGAAGCAGAATGTGCTTGTTCAAACTTACGCCTTATGTTTATCTTACTGTATATTTCAATTCATTGTAGTCTTGAGATATATTCCCTACCATAAGGTAGAATCATCCTAGACCTGAAGGAATGATCCTTTTTTTAAGTTCTGGGTTATAATGAAGTGATACAAATTTAGAGATAAGATTATTAATTCTACAGTTTCTATCATCATAGAATAGAGACATTGAACTGCTTTACTTAATATTAGATATAGTACTCCTGTGCTCTGAATTCCTGGTTGAAGGAAAAGGGAACAGGTGGAGCAAACCTGAGTATTTTCTTAGTACCTGGACTAAAAATTGCTTAAAGACTTGAACAGAGAAGAGTCAAAATATTTAGTGAATGAATGTGTCTGGACTTCATAAAATCTTGTGTATTTATCATTTCTGTATTCCTCGGTGAGAAAGTTTTTTCCCTGTTTCAGTCCATTTTGACCCACAGGTTTTACATCATTGATGATATAAATTTATTGGCTGTGGTTTCAGAATATCCCTAAGGTAGTTGTTGCTCAACACATCTGGTTTACTAAAAATAGCTCAAATGATTGCCTAGGATAAATTACCAGTAGTTCGGGAGTGGAGTGTAGCAGAGACCTGTATTTTTTCCCTCTAAATTTTTTGTTATTGTCCTGTGGACTTTGGAATTGCTTCACAACCAGGATGAGATAATGCGTATGAGGTGAAATTTAGTCCCCACTCAGCCAAGGTGAACAATTAACTACTGGTTTGGTTGTTACTAGCCAGATGTTATATTTTGTTGAATTAAATATTTGACATAAGTGATCCACTGACAAAAGTTTAAAAATCTTGTTGGTAGTCATTCATTTACAAGCAGATTTATTCCCCAGGGTACTATGGTGGTGCTACTAATAGTTTACAGAAGGAAGTAGACAGAACTTCATGTTAGTATTGCTTTGGTGGGTAGAGAAAAAAACTTATTTTTTTAAACTTTTCTTTATTTTCACTTCAATTTGGTGTAGATATATCATTTTAAGACTAACATTCCTGTAGAGGAAATGGGATTTTGACTTGGTGCAGGATTTATTAGCATAGTTATGTAAATGTTTCTGTCCCAGAATTCCTTTCAGATTTTTTCTCTTCCTGGTGTCAAATTACTGTTTCCCATTAATTTAATTAACTAAAAGAAAAAAATAAATTGACTTCCAGCTTTGCCAAACAAACTGTTGTTGTTTTAAAGAAAGAAATTAGATTTTTTTAAATGATAACTGAACTTTCTATTAAGAGACTTTTTTATAGGAATTTATAAGAAACACTGGAATCATGCCTTTTAGGATATGGGAGTGGAACACACCTACACCCCCAACCCTCAAGAATGACAGCTTTTGCAGTGTGGTTAAGTGAGGGAGAAACAGGCCCAGAGCAGAAAGAGAGGCTAGAGCTCTTAATTTGTGTTCCACTAACTGTTGACTCACTTGATTCTTCCCCAGAAGGGAGTCTTCAAATGGAAATTTTATGCTTAGACTCTACTTCCCTTTGACTTACGCTTAAAATTTTTTAATGTCTGACCTTGGAAACATCCCAACTGACTTCATTCATTTAACGTTATTTAAATTCTGTGGTTTCCCTATGCACAGCATCCTGCTAGGTGCTTAATGGTTTAAAAAATTAATATACTAAGTCATAGTACTTATTTTTTCCCAAGGACTTTATAATTCAGAACAAGAACTTATATTTAAAAATAGACTTGATTTAAGGAGCCAAAATCCATATAAAGACTAGAAATACAAAGAAAGAAGAAATCAGCAGAGATTGAAATGGTTAAAGTCTCATGAAGGAGGTAGAAGTTGAATGGGATTTATTTAAATGGAGATGAAAATAAGAGTAAGGTCAGACATTTGGGAGGAGGAACAGCATGATCAGTGAGGAACAGAGGTATATTAGGAAATAGGAGAATATCAGCTAGAGAAGAGAGTTTGAATAGTAGACATCATACTACATAAATATTATGGGGTCAGATAAAAGAGGAAAAGGATTGCTAAGTATAGTTATTAAGTGAATTTTTTATCTTGTAGGCCAAATGAATCATTGGAACTTTGAAGCAAGACAGTAAATTCTTCTACATAGCAGTGGCATCTGATTATTATATACATGAGAAGCAGCTAATTGATTGGGTCTTTGCTAAACTCTTTTGTTCTAGAGAGTCAGTATTGCATAATGGTTAAGAACATGAGTTTTGAAGTCAATTCATGCAGAGATGATATCAAATCCATGCTATTTGCTATGTGACATTGGGAAAGTCTCAAGCATTCTAAATAAATGATTTCCTCATGTGTAAGATAAAGGTGTTGTCTGCGTCAGAGTTGTTAGGAAGATTAAATGAAATGCTATATTGAAGAGCTGTAACTACCTACGAACTGCTCAGTAGAAGGTACCTATTTAGACAGGTTCTGACTTTCTCTTTTTCTAAATGGTATCTTAAACCTTTTTGGTAGATATTTGAAACGCCTTTCTCTTCCTATCATGCATAACCATTGGATATTTGTCTTCCACCATCTGCACTTCTTACTTTTAAAAATCTGTCTTATTTGTTGTCTCTGGAACTCTTATCATTTTTTTCTACAGCTGATTCTAGATAAATTTTTTTGCTGTCTATACATGCCATGGTCAATGCTCCCTCCTCCCCCACCCACCCCTTCAGGGAAGCTTATTTAGGTAAGATTCAATTGGTGACTTCTTAAATTATTATTTTAAGAAAATGGTATTAGAAAAGATCCAGAACCCTCTCGTGTGATACTGCCCTCCAAAAGACTTACCTTTTTTCCACAGGGAAAGTCAAAGTTTCCATTTGCTGCTGATAGTTTTTTTCTTTCTTTTCTTTTTTTTTTTTTAAGATTTTATTTATTTATTTGACAGAAAGAGAGACAGCCAGCGAGAGAGGGAACACAAGCAGGGGGAGTGGAAGAGGGAGAGGCAGGCTCCCAGAGGAGCAGAGAGCCCGATGTGGGGTTTGATCCCAAGACCGTGGGATCATGACCTGAGCCGAAGGCAGACGCTTAAGGACTGAGCCACCCAGGTGCCCCTGCTGATAGTTATTTTTATCTTAAAAAGCATAAGTTATTCAGCAAGTTACCGAATTGTTTTTCTTTATTTGGATCTGGTGAGAGGCCATGTGGATATAGTACTATGTTTTGGAAGTCCTCTAAGCATGGAATAAGAGCTGGGCTATATGACCTTTGAACTTGCTTCTCAACACTGATATTTCTGTGAACTTGCTCAAGGTGGAAAAACAACCATTTCTGACCAACATTAACCTAACAAGTTAATCCCTGACTAATTATTTTAATCTCAGAGGTAAGAGACATTTGACCTAACTCTAGGTTTATCTCAAAAGAGAGAACTAATGAGTCAGGCAGTGCCAGATGCAAATGAAAATTATACAGGTTTATAATAACAGAATTGTTTGTATTAATAGTACTTACCGAGAGAGCTCTATTTTTCAATATCTGTTTCTGAATTATATTTTGACAGAAGTTGAGCACATTTTCAATTAGTCCCTGAGTTTTTTATGCATCTTATTTTTCCATTTCATTTTGCATTCATATTAGCATTTGATTGAAATTTAGAGGTGCCTTGTTGCCATAAAGTCAGTGAAAATGAGAACTGTGAGATTGTGGAATATACACTCTGCCAAGAGTGTTAAAAAATACAGGATCATAGCCATAGCTGTGAACTGACTGTTGGTGGATCATTGGCGTGGTAGGATCAGCATCTGTGGGCAGGCATTGGCCTGGGGGTGGTCTAGGAGATGAGGCCAGAGCAGGAAACTGCTATTGTGTAGTGCTTGGCTTTATTCCATTTCTAGTCAAAAGTGACAGCTTGCAATAGTGGAGCCAAGCTGAAGCCTAGAAAGTAGGATGGACTATAAGAAAAGGGGAACCAGTAGTTAAAATAGTCATTGTACTTCCTTATTTAAGTAGACTTTTTTTAAATTTAAAGTTGGTATATAATGTTTTAATATTTAGTAGTGTTGTGCTACATTGTTTAAGTTTTTTTTTTATATCCCACCTACCTGATTTTTGTATCACCATAATTTCAAAAATAGTTATAAAATGTGCTTATTAACATCCTACAGATCAGGTATGTTGATTTACCCAAATGTGTATCTCCTGGTATTAAAAAGGGAGTTCTTCATTTGTAAAAATTGGTTGCAAAACTTGGTGTGTTGAAAATGTATCCATGGAGTCCAGGAACATGTTATTTTGACTGAAATTTGGCCCAAGTATGAGCTGTTCTGCAATATTCAGATTAAAAACATTTATAAGTCACAGTCTGCAGTAATTCTCTCTCGGTCCCAAATCTGCTATGATCATATGCTGAAAAATCTGCCAGTCTCTTTGTAATTTTTTGTGACTGCTGTTATGAATTTAAAGTATGTGGAATTATGCTTGTAGACATCAGATTCAAAAGACTTAAGCCATCTCTAGTTGCCATTGAGAAAGATTTTCTAATTTCTTTTTGCCAATCAGAATAGGTTGATATTATTTATTCTTTTTTTTTTTTTTAGATTTTTATTTATTTATTTGACAGAGAGAGAGAGAGCCAGTGAGAGAGGGAACACAAGCAGGGGGAGTGGGAGAGGAAGAAGCAGGCTTCCCAGCGGAGTAGGGAGCCTGATGTGGGGCTTGATCCCAGGACTCTGGGATCACGCCCTGAGCCGAAGGCAGACACTTAATGACTGAGCCACCCAGGCGCCCCCTGATATTATTTATTCTTCTTACCCAATTACAAGTTCTTACTAAAACATAGCCATATTATTTTAGTCTCAAAATTGAAATTTTTATTTCTTAATGTGTTACCATTTTATATTTGTGAAGTTTGACAATTTTCAAAATATTTCCATGTGCATTATTTTAGTAAATCCTCATGTTATCCTTATGAGTAAAACAGACTATTATCTTAATTTTGTGTAATGTTTTCAGGGGACATATATTAATTTATTTAATTCACACAAGTCTGTGAGAAGTCTAACTTACAAATGCATAGGTAGCAAAATAGAAACCCACTTAAACTAGCTTAAATAAAAAAGGAGTGGGGGTTATTATAAAGATAGAACAGGCAGTGTCAGAGATAGCTGTAGCAGAAAAGTACAGCTGAACCTTATTTGGAATGGAAGTAGGAACTAGAAAGTCAGGAACTCAAGTCACATATTCTTTCTTCCCCTCTTCAGTGTCCTTTCTGCACACAGGTTTCTTCTGCTTACTCATAGGTTTTGCTTCTCATAATACTAGTTTCCATGTGACTCTTCTGTGTCATTGTCGATTCGCCCACCTGCCCCCCCCTTTACAAGAACTTTTAGATCTAATATTTGTGTTTATTTGTAAAAGTAGAGATAGAGAGTATAGAAGAATGAAAGTCTGAAAGGGGAAGATGGAAGAAATA
Source organism: Ursus maritimus (assembly GCF_017311325.1). NCBI lineage: Eukaryota > Metazoa > Chordata > Mammalia > Carnivora > Ursidae > Ursus > Ursus maritimus. The sequence goes on from NW_024426885.1 coordinate 60,777,466, forward strand.
TGAGGAAGGGAGAGACAATGTATGATAGCCATTTTTTATAGGCAAAGAAAGTGAAGTTTAAGGAAGTTGTGACTTGGCATCTAGGTTCATACAGCTAGTGGAAGCTAGCATCATTCTTTGTTTGGTACTTTGTTAATTTTCATAGAGTTGACATCTTTCCTAAGTATAAAATTTCTCAATTTTATTGCCTGCACAATTTCCCTAGACGTTGCAAACACTGGCATCTAGCTGTATTCCAAATCTGCACATCATTTTCAGACTCAATTTGTTCCATAGGCAGAGAATCCAAATAGATTAAGACATTTTGCACTCCTTGTTTTCTCAGCTGCCTAGTTTTCTTTGTTGTACACACAGGTATCCTGAATCCTAGATTTACTCAAGGTTAAAAGTGAAAAGTAATGGAGTGCTTGGGGCATCTGGCTGACTCAGTGAGTAGAGCATGTGACTCTTCGGAGTCATGAGTGCAAACCCCGTGTTGCCTGTAGAGATTACTTAAAAAAAAACGTTTTAACATAGAGTCCTTTTCAGACTCTTGCCAAAAGGATTTTTTCTAAACTCCCAACTCTTCTAAGCTTCAGACTAAATGCAAAACAGCACTAGCCCTTAGTCAATAAATAATAAAGTTTGGGGGCTGTTCATTCACATATTTGAGAGCCTGCTCTGTTGTATTCAGGAATACAAATAACTTGCCTCCATAGAGTTTATGATCTAATGGGGGAAGCACACATAGAAAAATGTAAATGTAAATATAGGCAAAATGTAGTGGCAGTAGCAGATACTAGGGAGGTATAGAGAATCCACCCTGGTTGTGGGAGAGGTGGAAGGGATGCCCCCATTCTTAGAATAGGTGACCCCTAAATTGTCTCAGAATGAATGTAAATTAGCTAAGTAACTAGGACAGAGGGGCTGGATAAGTGCATGAAATCAAGTAGCTAAGAAGAATTTGTGTTGGTTAGTCTACTTGCATACCTAACCGTACCTTTCCTGTGAAAGTGGACTGATGATGAGAAGGAAGTTTTTTAACCATTTTCATTTGAGTCAGCCACCTGATGTACCTCAGACTCATTGTCCTTATGGAGTAGAAAAATAATGGATATTTGTTTAAAAAGAAGCAAACATTACCATTTTAACCACTTAAATCAAACTTCAGAGGCACTAAAAGTACATTCACAGTGTTGTACGGCTATCACCATTTTCAGAACTTTTTCATCAGCCCAAACTCTGTATTCTTTAACTAGTAATTCCCTGTTTCCCCGTAACCCTCTCTCCCCAGCCTCTGGTAACCTCTGTTCTACTTTCTTGGTCTACACTTTGTTTTCCTAGACTGGTTACCTCATGTAAATGGTATCATAAAATAATTGTTCTTTTGTAATGGGCTTATTCCACTTAATGTTCTTAATATTGCAACATGTGTTAGAATTTCATTCCTTTCTGTGGCCATATAATTCATTGTATATATATATATCACGTTCTGTATTTTCATTCATCTGTTGGTGGACATTTAGGTCATTTACGCCTCTTGGTTATTGTGATTATATAATGCTGCTGTGAACATTGGTATACAAATATCTGTTTGAGTCCTGCCTTTCAATTCTTACGGGTATGTACCTAAGAATGGAATTGATGAAGCATTTGGAAATTTATGTCTTACTTTTTGAGGAATAGCCAAACTGTTTTCCACAGCCATCTGCGCCATTTTATATTCCCACCAACAATGGTTCCATATCTGTAAGAACACTTGTTATTTTCCTTTTTCTTAATAGCTGTCCTAATGGGTGTGAAGTTCTTTGCCCATTTTCGAATTTCATTGTTTGGTTTGTTGTTGAGTCCAGGAGTTTTATCAATCCTTTCATCAGATATAGATGCTTTCCTTGGGGCGCCTGGGTGGCTCAAGTCGTTAAGCGTCTGCCTTTGGCTCAGGGCGTGATCCCGGCGTTCTGGGATCGAGCCCCACATCAGGCTCCTCTGTTGGGAGCCTGCTTCTTCCTCTCCCACTCCCCCTGCTTGTGTTCCCTCTCTCTCTGGCCATCTCTCTCTCTGTCAAACAAATAAATAAAATCTTAAAAAAAAAAAAAAGATATGGATGCTTTCCAAATATTTTATCCCTTTCTTTAGGTTGTCTTTTCTCTCTCAATAGTGTTTTTTGATGTACTAAGTTTTTAATTCTGATGAAGTCCATTTTACCTATTTTTTGTTCTGTTACCTTTGTTTTACTATTATATCCAAGAAATGTTTACCAACTCCAACATCATAAAAAATTTCCCCTGAGAATTTTGTAGTTTTAGCTCTTACATTTAGGTCTTTGACTCACTTTTAATTAATTTTTTTATAAGACATAGGGTTATGGTCCAACTTAATTCTTTTGCATGTGGATATCCAAGTTTCCCAGCACCATTTGCTGCAAAGAATTGTCCTTTTCCCTTGAATAGTCTGGGCACCCTTGTTGAAAATCAGTTGACCATTTATTCTAAAATTTTATTTCTGGGCTATCTGTTCTATTTCCTTAGTCTGTATGTCTGTCCTTATGCTAATACCACACTGTTGATTACTTGGGGTACCACTTTTTTTTTCCTTCAATTGTATAATTTGTCCAAATGATTGTTAACCCTGAAGATAAGTCATATTTAAAGTACACTATTCTGACTAACTTAAAATTTTCTGAAGCACCTGATCAGTCTTTTTGGAGTGACTCCTGTCAGGTAAATTATTAGACATGGACTTGCCTTGTAGAGAAGGTATGTTTTTAAGATTCAAGGAAAAAAGATCAGTGATTGATGAGCTATATAAGATACAGTTATTCATTCATTGCTGTGTGCCACTTTGCTAGGTACTAGGGGTTTATTTTTTTTTTTTAAAGATTTTATTTATTTATTCGACAGAGATAGAGACAGCCAACGAGAGAGGGAACACAAGCAGGGGGAGGGGGAGAGGAAGAAGCAGGCTCATAGCGGAGGAGCCTGACGGGGGGCTCGATCCCATAACGCCGGGATCACGCCTTGAGCCGAAGGCGGACGCTTAACCGCTGTGCCACCCAGGCGCCCTTAGGAGTTTAAAGACAGATAAAATACTTGGTTCTTTTTTCAGGTTGGGGGAGAGATAATTACAGCAACATGCTGAAAGTTCTAAAATTGAGGTATGATCATAGTATTCAGTGCTGTGGACTCAACTGATGCAGTAATACCAGATATTTGCCTGTTTCTTTCTCTTAGTTTTATTTTCTTCTCAGAAGATAAGGGTTTAGAAGATGGGAAAGAGATAAGGAAAGCTAATAGTATTTCTCAATAGGGTACTGTAATAATTCTCTAGCAAAACAAAACCAATAGAGTATGTGTGTGTACGTGTGCGTGTGTGCCCACATCCTCACTCCAAGCTTCTGTAGAGAGAAAGGACATGGAGGGAGGAGTTTTAAGGAGTTGACTCATGTAATTGTGGGGACTGGCAAGTCTGAAATCCACAGGGCAGGCCAGCAATCTGGAGGTTCTGGCAAGAGTTGATTTGAGTCTAAAGACAGTCTGGAGGTAGAATTCTTTTCTCTTTGGAGAACATCATTCTTTTTTCTTAAGTCCTTCAGTTGATTGGATCAGGCCCATGTATATTATGGAGGGTAGTCTGCTTTACTCAAAGTCTACTGATTGAAACATTAATTACATCTGAAAAATACCTTCTCAGCAACATAGATGTGGGCACCAGCTGCCCAACAGCTGGGCACCAGAGCCTAGCCTAGCCAGAGTAACACACAAAATTACCAGTCACAGGCATTATTGATATTTGATTTTTGCTTTGTAGTGAATTGTAGGACGGTAGGCATCTCTGGCTTTGGCAGTTAAGTGTCTTTACTACCTCTTCCCAGTTGTTATGCTAATGGAAGAAAAACATCCTCACACATTTCCTTACCTCCTCTTTATTTAGAGCTATTAGGCTGTAGATTAAGACAACTGGAAGATTTAGAAAAAGGCCTAAATATGAGAAAGTATCATTACTTTCTGAATGTTACCATAGTTCTGCTTTGTCCTGGGTCTCACTATTATGACGTTCTCTAGTGGCTATCACTGGTTCCCTACCAGTCCAGTTTCATTCCAAATCACTTTCTTACATCACTCACATTGTCTGAGACATAGTTATTTGATAAAGATTATTAATCATAATGTGTAATATTTTTCCATCAGATTTGCCATTATAAGTAGGGGATACCTATATATTCCAATATATAGGTGATGTAAAATAGTAATGGATTAAAAGAATCCAGTGTTTTTCTAGATATTCTTTGCCTGGGAGTCAGGTACTCTACATGGGAATAACATATTATTGTTCCCAGTTAATAACCGTTCACCCCTCTGCCATTTATGGAATAGCCATTTCTGGAAATAGAAAATTCTGTAAAACAAGGATGAATAAAAAATGGATAGGTAAGGCCTCCTCATGTATGTATAGACTTTAGACTTACAGCCTGTCAGACATTATCCAGTATGTGGACTTCAAAAACACAATACCTGGAGCACATTAGAAGGATTTATTTTTTAAGATTTTATTTTTAGGTCACCTGGGTAGCTCAGTCAGTTAAGTGTGGACTCGATTTCGGTTCAGGTCATGATCACAGGGTCATGAGATGGAGCCCCATGTCAGGTTCCACGCTCAGCACAGAGTCTGCTTGGGATTCTCCCTCTACTGCTTCCCCCTGCTCGTGCTCTCCTCTTTCTCTCTCTCAAATAAATAAATAAATTCTTCTTAAGAAAAGATTTCGTTTTTAAATACTCTCTGCACCCAACGTGGGGCTTGAACTCAGCCAGAAGATCAAGAGGCACATGTTCCACTTGATGAGCCAGCCAAGTGCCCCCAGAAGGTTGGTTTTTTAATCTTTTTTCTCCCACATCCACCTCTGTTTTCAAAAAATTAAGTTCCATCACATACTAATGATTCCTTCCGATGCTTAACAAAAGCTCATTGTTGAGAATTTTTCTTAATGTTTATTGCACATATGTTATATCAGTCAAGCAAATTTGCATTAGTTGGTATCGTCTGACTAGCATGTAGTTTGTGTTGTGGAGGATTATGAGACTCTGCTCTGGCCAAAAGTATACTTAATTAATGATATTCACTACCAGCACTGTAAAGGAGTGGGCAGAACGACTGGTTTGTTTTTGTTCGTCTTGATCACTTCCAAGGTATCCTTTTCCTATTTTGTCTTGTTCCACAAATAGGCATAAGTACATATTTGTACTGAAGTTTTTATGAATGCAGTTTGGATGATGGCACAACTTGGATAACTGCCTTTTGCCCCCAAACTCCATGAACTTTACAGTATCTGATTTAGTGCCAGTATTAAAATCAGAAGTAGTTTATAAATGAATCAAATGTAAAAGTAAAGAAGAACCATCCAACAGTTAAATGAGTTACCAAAGTTTTTGAAGTTCTGTTTTAAGATACATAGTCATTTGCAAACATTCACATATATAAAATGTATCTCATTGGGGAATTTTGGCTCTTTTGAAGGGAGGGAAAAGTTTACATCTATGAAAGCATCAGACCGTGGTAGTAGAACAACAGGCCAATTTGGACTCAGATCCTGATAACTCTGTTGCTTATTCTGAAATGTTGGGCCAGGCATATAACCACTTAAGAGTTTATTTTTCATATATAAAATTAGGTATGTAATACCTGTCTCATAATAGTGTTGCCATTGTGAGATAATAGAAGAACATTATGTCCTATAAAATTTGGGTGATAAAGAGAATAAATGTGGTAGGAGTTCAAAAATAAATAGGTCTGGTTGGATAAATCTCAGTTTATGATATGTGGACTTTGAAAAAGCCCATTAGAAGTAACTTTTTTAAACCCTAAGCAGACAAAATAGATCTCATTCACAGACTTTTACCACTTTGCCATTGGGTCACATATTTGGTGAATTTCCTGTATTCTAGTTTTCTGTTCATTTTTTTCCAGCCAAGATACTTGTCCTGTTGTTTATTATTTCAGCCATTCTTACCAGCACCTTAATTCCCTTATGCCTTTGTCTTTCTGCCGCATCTGCCTTTTAATTTCTTATCCTGGAACAGTCCTATTATTTATTTTCTCCATTTTTCATACCCGAAAAATGCACTGCCCATTATTGGTAGTTGCTAGTCACATGTGGCTGTTTAAGTAAAAGTAAATTTAAAAGTTCATCAGTTAGACTAGCCATATTTCAAGTATTCAAGTAGCCGTATGTGGGACAGTGCAAAAATATAACATTTCCATTATTACAGAAAATTCTTTTGGAAAGCCTTGCCCCAAATGCTTAAAAGCTTTTAAGACTAAAAAGCAGGAGAAAATTACACCCAAGTGTTTTGGTGTCATTGTATTGTCTCTGATCTCAGCTGATCCTTTAGTACCAGTTGGCATCCTTTTCTATGCTCCTTGAGTTTTCATTTCCTGAAGCAGTTATTTTAAATTATCACTGTTCTACTCAGCTTCCTCCTTTTCTCTTAGTAGAAGACCTTTCTCCTGCAGCACAATGGAAATGGAGGTTACAAGCAGGAACCCCCTTAACTTCCTGTCCTTAAACCTGCTATTATTGCACCTTTCCTTACCTCCTTTTCTCTTGTCTCAGAGATGTGTTCCTTTTTTCAGTTTACTGATTCAGTTTTACAAATATTTATTGGGCACCTGCTATGTCCCAGGCACTATTTCTGGTAGTTAAGGTACAACCATGAACAAAACAAACAAAAAAATTCCTTGCCTTCACACAGCTTACCTTGTAGTGAGAAGAGACAGCAAGCAAAGTACCTATTTTAGCATATTAGAAAACTGTTGTGCTATGGAGAAAAATAAAACCTGATAGGAAGTGTTAGCTAGCACAGGAAAATAAACCCTAAAATGAAAGCATTCATAGAATAGCAAGAAGACAACTATATAGAGATTAGTAGGAAATGAAATAAGAAAGGTAAATAATGACTTTGTTTTTTGTTCTGGTTAAAACTAAAGTGGAAGCCTTTGGAGGTTTTTGAGCAGAAGTGTGATGTGATTAAACTTTTCTCCCCAGATAATTTAAAACACACAGACATAGAATAGTAAAATGAATTCCAATATACCTGTCTTCCACGAATTACCAATTCATGGCCAAAATAGTTTCCTCTCACTGCTCCTCATGTATTATTTAATTTTTAAAAAAATTTTTTTAAAAGATTTGTCAGAGAGAGAGAGAGAGAGAGGGCACAAGTGTGGGGGAGTGGCCGGCAGGGGGATAAGCAGGCTTTCCGCTGAGCAAGGAGCCCGATGTAGGACTCGATCCCCAGCACTCTGGGATCATGACCTGAGCCAAAGGCAGACACTTAACTGATGGAGCCACCCAGGCATTCCTCCTCATGTATTATTTTAAAGCATATTCCATATATCAATTATTCATCCTTAGATGCTTGTGTGTGTACATATGTAAATTAAAAAGTATTCACATATAGTGAATTCTAATCATAGTAATGTTCTACAAATTTATAAGTTCTCAGCAACATCAGGAATGATAGCATTGAAATATCATGTTATATATATAAATAAATGGTGGTCCCAGTGGATGTCATTGAGCAGATGAAACCCATATGTTCTACTGCCTTCTGTACTAAGTTTTAAGATCTTGTCATTCTTCCCAATCCTTCTGTTTTCTGGCTGATGGCATGACCATATCCACTCTGTTTTGTCAATCAAATAGACACCTGGGAATGTTTTAGGTTCCTCATTTGCCATTTTATATTGGCCTCCAAAAATTGCTGATTCTGCCTTCCTAGCATCCGTATGTCTATCCTGTCCTCCTCATCTTAATTGTGAGGCTTTCATTCTCACCTAGCTAGACTATTACAGATCTCTCCAGATAGAATCATTAAATTTTCCTACTTGCCTAATCTCCAGATAGAATCATTAAATTTTCCTACTTGCCTAATCTCCTGTCCTCACTCAGTCCATACCACTGTCCTTGCACTTGTCCACATATGTCATGTTGTTTCATCTGTTTGTGCCTGTACTGCATTTCCCTCTGTTTTGAAAGTCCTTTTCTGGGTGCCTGGGTGATTCAGTCTGTTAAATGTCTGACTCATGCTTTCAACTCAGGTCATGATCTCAGGGTTATGAGACTGAGCCCCCTGTCAGGGTCCTTGTTGAGCCTGGAGCTTGCTTAAGATACTCTCTTCCTCTCCCTTTGTCTCTTCCCTCTCCTCCGCTTGTTCACTCTCTCAGAAAAAAAAAAAAAAAAAAGGTAAATAAATTTATTTTTTGAAGTCCTTCTTTTCTGATCTCCCGTAACATGGCAGGTGTCCTTGAATCTTTGAAGTTCCAACTCAAAAATTTTTGAGGTTCTAGGTATCCGTGATATTCTCAAGTCCCAACTCTTGTGTGAAATTTTCCTGATACACCTAACCAGATTATCTTTCCCCACAATCTTTGTCTCATCTCTCTACCCTATGTGAAACTCTGTTTTAACCTGTATTGCAGTGAATTGTGTTAATCCCTGTTCAGACAGGCCATTAAGATCCTTGAGGGTCTAAACTCTTATATGTGTTGCCAGTCTCTTGGCACAGAAATAGACACCTGGTGTTCAAAATCTTATTGAATGAAATATATTCCCTGATACATTTTACTCATAAGGGAGCCTCTTAATCCCACACCAAGAAACTATTTCAAACATAATTGTATCAAGCTGTCTAAGCTCGTTCCCTCTACCACAGCATATGAGAAGCCAAAAGGAGAATTTTTAAAAGTGGGATCATAGTAGGTTGGAAACTTGATAGTACAAGAGGAGGATACAAAAGAAACTAAAAACCAGATACAACTCAAATTTTGTCTTTATGTGCTGATTTGATATAGAGGCAACAACACTTTATATCAGTTAATAATTATGAATGAGTCAGAATAATCAACGATGGTGATAACCGTTAAGTATCGATGAAAAGCTTAAATTGTACTTAGTATGTTATTTAGTGAACGAACTCTAGAAATACTTTCGTTCAGAATTAGTAGTATTTTGACAAATTTTCTTATTTCTATAAGTTACTTTTTAACTTCCTTTTTTGTAGACAAGCTATTGAATGTTTAACACACGTCGTTCAGTGTATGTTCTCTTCCCTTTTCTAATTAGTTTTTCTAGATGAGCTAAACTTATCCTTTTAGGCATAGCAAAACAATGATTGGAAATCTTTCTGAAGTATATTGTGCCATACTGTCTTCCTTAAGAGTACTAGGTAATTAAGATGTTCTTGTGTTAGGATACCTTGGAGTTGTAGTTTTAACTTTTTTCTGAATACTTAACGCATTTCTCATATATTTATATTTACTAGACGCTAATGAAGAGAACAGGGTAAACTTAAATAGGGGTCAGATGATAAAAGACTAAAATCCTACTTGGCAGATTCAAGTCTGTCAAGTTACAAGTTTTGTTGATTATATCAGTTTGCACTGGATTTCTTTTTATTTTTTTTTAAAGATTTTATTTATTCATTCAACAGAGAGAGAGACAGCCAGCGAGAGAGGGAACACAAGCAGGGGGAGTGGGAGAGGAAGAAGCAGGCTCATAGCGGAAGAGCCTGATGTGGGGCTCGATCCCATAATGCCGGGATCGCTCCCTGAGCCGAAGGCAGGCGCCCCTGCACTGGATTTCTGAGAAGAGAAGTATTGTACAGTAGTTCATCAGGTTTATAATTTTATCATTTCCATAGCTGGAAATAGTAGAAATTGTAAACAGGGAAGTCAGCCCCAAATAATGTGTGATGTGGTATTAATTTTGAAATTATATCCTTTGCATTTACACTTCTTAAATATTTTATTAAAGTGAATGTTTGCTCCTGTATAATCAGTGTAGTCATTGGCACAATTGAATGTATACTCCAGCTTAGTATTAGTTTGTACCTAAGAATTATTTTTAGAAGAATACTTACTTAAAAATATTATGCAAGCATACAATTTTATTTCCTCCTTTGGTTGAACGCCCTGTCTTCCCAGGAAGGAGGAATACAAGGTAGAGTGAGACTGCCATAGGTGGAGTGCTCATTCAGGGCAAGGAAGTTGGGGTGTTTTTTTTGTTTGTTTGTTTTATTTTTTTAAACATGGGTTGTTCTGAAAGAATATTTTCAGTTGCTACTTTGGAAAACATTAAACAGTTCCTAGGCCTTCCTGAGTTTGTTCAGTTGTAAGTTTGAGGAAGCTGCAGTTAGTAAATTGTGGTTGGCAGATGCTGTAAGCAGGTGACTCAGTAGATTGAACTCATGATGACTCAACTGAGTAAAAACCATGCCGATAAATAGCTTGAAAGAAAAATTGCCTTCCAAACTTTTGAACTGCCATAAAAAGTTCAAAACTATTATTAAAGGTATCACAAAGAATATTAACATGTGGCTTTAGAAGGAAATACATTTTCCTTCAAGTGGTTTTAAGAGTTTTACGTAATTGTTCTGATTTTTGCTCAGTAGTAATTCTGAAAGGACCTTACACCAGGGACACTTAGCAAGGTATAGTTAAAAATGCATAAATATTGCAGGTTTGCATAAAATTTATGCAAGAGAATACTTCTTTGAAAGGTTGGTTTCAGCTGGGAGATTAGCAGAGAAACCCAAATGGTAATTGTTGCTGTTTAGTTTTATTTTTAGGTAATCTCTACATCCAGTGTGAGGCTTGAACTCGTAACCCTGAGACTCTAGAATCTCATGTTCCACCAACTGCACCAACCAGGCACCCTTTTAATTAGTACAATAAAAATAATTTAGTTAGCTTTTTTATTTAACATTGATATAATTGAACAAAGAAAGCACAATATGTAGTCATTTCCTATGTTTTGATGTAATAGGACATGTATATTAATATAATATATCCCATTCTAAAATGCTTTGGGATGATTTGATCAATTAATTATATCTGATAAATCATACTCTGTTTATGATCCATTCCAAATCTTAGAATACCATATTCCTGTGGACTGATCTTAATTTATCAAACAATTTTCTGTATTTAAAATAATAAAATATTTTATTCATTGGGGTTTCTTTGACTGTTTGCAATCATGTTACTACTATAATAAGTAAATTTTTGGAAACTCAGCAGAGAGTATTCAAAGTTTTGATTCCACAAGTGCATGGATCGGAAAAAGATTTAAGTGGGAAGGGATTTGACAATAGGCAAATTGATGAATTCCAGCCGTGTGATTAGGGGTAAATTACCTAATCTTTGAATATTTTTCCTCCTCTGTAAAATGGAAAGAATGTCAAACCAGCAAAGAAGTTGTTACAATTAAAGGAAATTAACATTTCTGTCAGTTCTTTCAGTTAAAAAATGTTTTTATTGTTTATACTCACAAGTAAATATGCTTACTCTTAAATTGATATTTTTTAAAGGCTAAAAATAAATTTGTCCCATAAATCATACATAGTTAATTTAAGATACAGTTATATTGAACTTAAGGATGTTACTCATCTAGGATGACTGAAGAGTGGTAATGCCAGCAGTTCAGAGTCTTTAAGTTTTGGTTGTGTAATGTTTTGAGAGGTAGCAGATGTGACTATCATCATACTGTCTTCATATTGGTTAAATTTGAGTTAAGTTGCAAAGCCCATTATTGAGTTAAGTTGCTTTTTTCAGGAGTAGCCATATAAAGATGAGTTTGTAAGAGTGAAGGAGCAGCTGGCCCAAGATACATAAAATAAGTAATCTTTATGAATAATTGGGAACTGAGGAAGTTTGGTTTTGTGTTCATTATATTGGTTTTCTTAAATTGCTGTGCTGGCTCAGTACATAAAAAATAAGCATTTAATTCTCTAGCACAATATCTGAAATGCCACCTCAAGTTTCTACAATGAATATAAAGTCTGTTTTATTTTATATGGGTGCTTTCTAAATAACCTTTTTTAAAAAGCCATTTATTTGTGTTTGTGTTCTTGTTAGTTTTTTTCCCCTGAACGTTCACCATAAAATGCATTGTAAAGTGTTTCTTTGTACCACAACCTCTCAATTAGTGAAGAAAAAAAAGTATTTCCTCTAGCTCTGTGAAATTTGAATTTTATGACAGTATCAGAAATATGTTATTGAATTAAAGAGTTTTATTTTTGTAAATAGTTTTTATAAGACATTCAGATGAACCATACTTGGTATAATCAGTAACTTATTAATAGAGTTGCATTAAATAGCCCATTCTTTTTGTAGGCCTTTTTCCCCCTTCTTTACAGATTTTATTTATTTGTCAGAGGGAGGGAGCATAGGCAGAGGGAGAAGCAGGCTCCCTGCCAAGCAAGGAGCCTGATGTGGGACTCGATCCCAGGACCCTAGGATCATGACCTGAGCCAAAGGCAGAAGCTTAACCAACTGAGCCACCCAGGCATCCCTTTTTGTAGGCCTTTAACTCCATTTTTAGTAACAAATTTTAAGTAGTTATGTTTTTAAAAGTTTTTGTTTTTAGTAATTTTTATAAAATTGTCTAAGGGGTTTGTATCATAATCAGGATATTAAGAGAATACAAAGACTATTTTCACGTATATCAAGATCAACAAAGTCTCTGAACTAGCTAAGTTTCTACGGAATATACTCATTATACTGAACTATCAGATTGTATTGTATTTGGTATTGAAACTAAGTTTCTTTAGCTGAAACTTCGGTGTATAACAAGGAAATTAGTATTAATATGAACAAATTGTTGACATCATTCTTTTGCATTTTAAAATTAATTTCTTTTTATCATTATAAAAGAAATACGTGGTCATTGCAAAATAAAGACTTTGAGAAAAGATATGTAATTTAGTTAGCTAAAGAAATTACTGTTAACATTTGGTATATAATTTCTTTGTCTAGATACTATATAAATATATACACACACAACATACATACTTACATACATACACATATCTTTATAATAGATTTTGATGGTAATGAAACACGTCACTCTAATTTTGTATTGTTTTTCTCTTCCTATGTCATGAGCTTCTTTCCATGACAGTAACTGTATGTCTACAGAACTGTTTTTACTAGCTGTATTGTGTTCTATTTGTGTAGAGCAACTAAAAAATTGTTTTTCTGTTTTAAAACACATAGACTCTTCTTGTGCATGTATTATTTTGTTATTCATTCATTTATTTTCTTAGATTCCTTTGAAGTTAGTTGTGTGGAAGAGTATGTATTTTAAATGTATATATAGGTGTGAATGACCTTATGTTTTACAAAATCTCACACTACAGTAACAAGGATTTGGGGGAAATGGTGTTGGTGTAGATTGTTCATAGCTTATGCAAATTTTGAATGAGGATGAACATAAGCAGTAATCTTCTGATAGTTTATTTCTAATAAAGTTAGATAATTATAGTACTTTACCTTTAAGGAAAAAAGGAAGGTTGCTTGATACTAAGAATGTGTAAAGAAGAATTGAGATTGCTGAGTTAAGGAGTCAAAAGCAAAAGAAGATTGGGGCTATTTTTTTTTTTTTAAAGATTTTATTTATTTGACAGAGACACAGCCAGCGAGAGAGGAAACACAAGCAGGGGAAGTGGAAGAGGAAGTAGCAGGCTCCCAGCAGAGCAGGGAGCCTGATGTGGGGCTCGATCCTAGGACCCTGGGATCATGCCCTGGGCAGAAGGCAGATGCTTAACGACTGAGCCACCCAGGTGTGGGGTGATTTTTTTTTTTTTTTAAATTAAAACTGCTTCAGGATTTGTTTTTAAAGATTTTATTTATTTATTTGACAGACAGACAGGAATCACAAGTAGGCAGAGTGGCAGGCAGAGGGAGAGGGAGAAGCAGGCTCCCTGCTGAGCAGAGAGCCCGATGCGGGGGCCTGATTCCAGGACTCTGGGATCATAACCTGAGCCAAAGGCAGACGCCTAACCAACTGAGCCACCCAGGTGTCCCAGATTGGGGCAATCTAATCAATATGAACTTCTGCATCAGCATGTGGTCACATTAAAAACTAAGAGAAGAAAGTGGAATTGGATGAGTATTATGTCTAGTACTATGTTCAGCTTTATTTGTGTACTTAGCATTCAATTACTCATACTAGTCAGTGCAAAAAAAATAGCATGTGAACCAACATTACTTCTGTGTTGTACTAACATCATTCACCTATTTTTGCCAAGTCCCTGAAAGCTAATTCAAGTTACAGAAACACCTATTGTTTCAGAATAGGATGTGTAGTCAAACTACCTGTCAGAAAAGTTTGTTTCCCATAATTAGTGTTTATATACATATGCCTTTAGTTTTTGCCTTGTCAGACTTTTCGCAATTGATCAAAATATTAGAATACATTTAAATTTTGTTGTTCCTGAATAATAGTGAAGTGGACTTTTTCTTCAGAGTTTTTGTGACATGCTTTGTCATTAGACCTTATGTCTAATTGGGTGGGTACTCCTTATGATGTATAAGAACTTTTTACATATAAAAGAACATTACTTTAATATTATGATAATTACAGTATTTTCCCCAGCTTGAAACTATCAGATTTTATTTTTACCTTTTAAGAAAACAGTTTCAAATGATACCTTTATGAAATCAACTGATTCGGCCAATAAAATTTTATTGATTTACTGATTAACTGGTTAGTTCTAGGCATTTGAAATAAAACGATAAATGAAAAGCATCTCAAGATGCTTAGTGAAGTCAAGGAAAAGATGAAATTTTAAAACAAGGTGATATTGAGATAGGGCCGTCTTCAATACTATGAAAGAGCACCGAGGATGTAGCAAAGTTAATTTTTCAGGAAAGATTTGTCTTTTTTTCCTTGTCCTTTGAATTTTTTCTAACTTCATTCACATATGGTCTTTATTTAAAAAAAGAAAATTAAAAGAAGGATAGTATTTAATCATAACTCTACCACCAAGACAGAATTACCATTTTTGACACATTTCCTTCCACACCCAGGCCTTTATGTGTCCAGGGGATTATTGTATTTAGGACCTTTTTTGGTTTGTTTTAGAGAGGGAGGTGGGGGAAGGGTAGAGGGAGAGAGAGTATCTTTTTTGTTGTTGTTGTTGAAGATTTTATATATTTATTTGATAGAGCACAAGTAGGGGGAGCAGCCACAGAGGGAAAGGGAGAAGCAGACTCCCTGCTGATCAGGGAGCCCCTATGTGGGGCTCAATCCCAGGACCCTGGGATCATGACCCAATCCTAAGGCAGACACTCAACGAACTGAGCTGCCCAGGTGCCGAGAGAGAGAGAGAGAGAGAGAGAGAGAGAGAGAGAGAGAGAATATATATCTTAAAGCAGGCTTGATGCCCAGCATGGAGCCTGAGGCTAGGCTTGATCTCATGCCTGTGAGATCAGGACTTGAGCCAAAATCAAGAGGTGGATGCCTAACTGACTTAGCTACCTGGGTGCCCTGTTTAGGACCACTTAGATCTGGGGTCAGCAAACTATGCTCTTTAACCTAAATCTGACCCAGTGCCTTTTTTTTTTTTTTTTTTTTTTACTACTTAAAAACTTAAGAATGATTCATTTTTCAGTTGTTGGGGAAAAAATCAGTAATATTTCATGCTGTTTAAATTAATAGGAAAATCAGATTCTAATGTCTGTAAATAAGGTTTTATGAGAATATATCCATACTCA
Source organism: Ursus maritimus (assembly GCF_017311325.1). Classification (NCBI taxonomy): domain Eukaryota; kingdom Metazoa; phylum Chordata; class Mammalia; order Carnivora; family Ursidae; genus Ursus; species Ursus maritimus. The sequence goes on from NW_024426885.1 coordinate 60,792,997, forward strand.
CGTGTTCATGTGTTATCTATGGCTCCATTTTGTGCTAAAATGGCAACGTTGAGTACTAGAATATTGCTGCAAAGCCCTAAAATATTTACTCTCCATCCCTTTATATAAAAAGGCTATTGACCTCTCACATAGATTCTTTTTTGTTTTTTAAACTTTAACTTGGCTTTTTTGTTTGTTACTAAAAAAAATTTTTTTTTTAAAGATTTTATTTAATTGACAGAACGAGAGACAGCGAGAGGGAGAACACAAGCCGGGGGAGTAGGAGAGAGAGAAGCAGGCTTCCCGCTGAGCAGGGAGCCCAATGCAGGGCTCGCTTTCAGGACCCTGGGATCATGACCTGAGCTGAAGGCAGACGCTTAAAGACTGAGCCACCCAGGCACCCCTAAAAATTACGTTAATGGCAATATAATTTCCACATTGAAAGTACTTTTTTTAATCCCATAATGTCTGACATTTAGATGTTTGATTTTTTTTTTTTCCCTTTGTCTGCTTTTTACATTTTCTTAGAAGAAAAAAAAATAATCTCTACACCCAGTGTGGGGCAATAACTCACAACCCCAATATCAAGAATTGGATGCTCCACCAACTAAGCCAGCCAGGCACCCCAGAAGTTTTTAGTAGAATTACTGTATTAGAGTGCATAAATATGTAAGGTTGCCTTAAATCTTAACAAGTTAGACATCCACTGATGGATGGTAAAGTTATTACAGACCAGACAGAATAGGGATTTACAAAGGCAAGAAGATACTTAAGGAAGGTAGCGTAATATAGGAATTGAAAATGTGAACGTCAAGTCAAAATTCTGCCGTCAAATCCATATACCACCCTACCATTTATGACCTGTGTAACCCTGGACAAATCAAATCTGCCTCTTCCTCGATTTCTTCCCCCTCCCCACAAAGATTTTATTTATTTGAGAAAGAGAGAGAGACAGAGAACACAAGTAGGGGGAGGGCCAGAGGGACAAGCAGACTTTCTGCTGAGCTCAGAGCCCAACAGTGGGCTCGCTCCCAAGACCCCAGGACCATGACTTGGGCCAAAGACAGATGCCCAATGACTGAGCCACCCAGGTGCCCCTCTGCCTTGATTTCTCATCTATAAAATGGGGTTAACAATACTTGCATCATAAGGTTATTTCGATAATTAAGTTTATCACAGTGTTCATTTATAGTAAATAACTGATGAACTCTGCAAATAATGTTTAGAATAATTTAGGGAAGTAAGTGTTCTTGAAAATGTTGTATTGGGTGCCTGAGTGGCTCAGTTGGTTAAGCATCTGCCTACGGCTCAGGTCATGATCTCAGGGTCCTGGGATCAAGCCCCGCATCGAGCTCCCTGCCCAGTGGGAAGACTGCTTCTCTCTCTCTCTGACTCTCCTCCTTCTTGTGCTATCGCTCTCTCAAATGAATTTATAAAAAAAGATAATGTTGTATTAATCTCTTTCTAGTTAGAAAAATAATGAAGAAGAAGAGTGTTAATTGTGATTGTATTTGATCTTTTGAGCCAAGATACGGTATTTTTATATTTTTTTAATGATTTTTTTTAATGATTTACTTATTTATTTTAGAAAGAGGGAGAGTGAGAATCTGCATGCACACAGGGAGTAGGGGGAGGGCAGAGGGAAAGGAAGAGAGAGACTGTGGAGCAGACTCCCCACTGAGCATGGAGCTGGACGCCAGGCTCAGTCTCAAGACCCTGAGATCACAACCTGAAACCAAGAGTCTGATGCTCAACCAACTGAGCCACCCAGGTGCCCCAAGATATACAGTATTTTTAAAGCTGTATCCATTTACCTAGGTTTTCTTTGGGGAAATATTTTAATTCCAGTATATATATAAATTCAGAACAATAATGATAGAAAGTTATGTTAAAATACTTTCATTTTCGTGAATTTTGTTTTCCTGTTATGTTCATTGTGATTTGAGATTTGTCCTTTGATTAGACATGTAGTCTAATGCTTGGTTCTATTTTATTTAGTCTATTTTTTTTAAAGATTTTTATTTATTTGAGAGAGAGTGAGAACGAGAGAGGTCACAGAGGGAGCGGGAGAAGCAGAGTCACCACCGAGCAGGGAGCCCTATGCGGGCCTCAATCCCAGACCCCAAGATCATGACCCGAACTGAAGGCAGATGGCCAACCAGCTGAGCCACCCAGGCGCCCCTTATTTATTCTATTTTTATTAGTATTAATGTTACAGGCAGTGTTTTTGCCAGTGAAAATGATTATATTCTTATACCCAGAGAGATATATTTGATAAATAACGTGTAAGTTATGATTATTCTGTGAAGAGTTTGAAAAACAGTAATGCTTGGGGTTCCTGGCTGGCTCAGTCAGTAAAGCATGCAGTTCTTCTTGTTCTTGTGGTTGTGAGTTCGAGCCCCACAATGGGTATAGAGTTTACTAAAGAAAAAAATTTTAAGAATAAAGATTTTTTTTAAAAAAGGAAAAACAGTAGTGCTGTTCAGTATATTTTAGTTTATTCAGATAAACTGGACACATTTTTTACTATAATGAGTTAGCTAAAACTATGGCAACCTTTTCTGAGTTGGGATTCTATTAAATGTACAGTTTGGGGTTTGTTTTTTCTTTTGTATTGATAATTTTTGGTGAAAGTCTTCAGGCCAAAATCACTTTTGCAAATCAGAATGTGTCAAAATTAGCTAGTGAAGGAAATTACTTAAAATGTTCAGTGCAAGTAGAGTTACTGTAGTTAGAGCCTTTCTCACTTTAGATGACATTTACAGTAATATTTGAATTCCTCAGAATTATGAATTGCCACATATTTGAACAGAGGAAATATTTTTTAGGTAAACAGAAAATGAACTTTGAAATTCATTCAATGATGAAGGTATATAATGAAAATAATATTGGAATGTTATCATAGTTCAGTTGTTACGAATTTAATAAATCATTAAGACTAGAGAAACGTAGAACTATATACATGAAATTAAAAAATCTTGAGACTTTAAAAATTTAGAATCTTTTCACTCTTTTCTAATTTCTCGCAGTATATACTACTCTTAATTTTACCATTTCCTTTTTAGTTATTAATGAAGTAAATAATGGCAAATAGTACCGAATGGAAGTTTCAAGGGAGGGTCCTAAAATATTTGGATCGATCTATAATGACTGGTCGCTTACAGTGGCAAAAAGCTTCAAAGTAGATTTTTGAGGATGATTCTTCTCCCCCCCCCCATTCTTTTCTTGGTTTAAACTCTGGGATCAAGCTACATATAGGGTTTTATAAGTTAAGGTAAATTATGTTGTCATTGCAGAGGGCCACATATAGTTGTTGTATTATTATTTTTTTTTAACATTCACTCAGTAAAATTGGTTTTCTGAAACTAGGAACCATGAGATATGGTAAATATAGGCTTACGTAGGAGATACTGCAGGTTCAGTTTCAGACCACTGCAATAAACTGAATACTGCAATAAAGTGAGTCAAATGATTTTTATGGTTTCCCAGTGCATATAAAAGTTATGTTTACACTATACTGTAGTCTATTAAGTGTGTAATAGTATTATGTCTAAAAAAAACCGCAATGTACGTAGCTTAATTAAAAAATACTTTATTGCTAAAAAATGGTAGCCATCATATTAGCTTTCACCCAGTTGTGATCTTTTTGCTGGTGGAAGGCCTTCCTCGATTTTGATGGCTGCTGACTGAGCCCAGTGGTAGTTGTTGAAGGTTGGGTGGCTGTCGCAATTTCTTAAAATAAGACAACAGTGACTTTTGCCGTATCGATTGACCCTGTTTCATGACTAATTTCTCAGTAGTATGCAATGCTGTTGGATACCATTTTATCCACAATAAAACTTTCAAAATTGGAGTCAGTCCTCTCAATTGGAGTAAAACCTGCTGCTGTTTTATCAGCTGAGTTTGTGTAATATTATAAATCTTTGTTGTCAGCAGTCTTCACAGCATCTTCACCAGGAGTAGATTCCACCTCAAGAAACCACTTTCTTTGTTCATCGATAAGAAGCAACTCCTCATCCTTTCAAGCTCTATCATGAATTGCAGCAATTCAGTCCCATCTTCAGGCTCCACTTCCAATTCTAGTTCTCTTGCTTTTTCCACCACATGTTCAGTTATTCCTCCACTGAAATCTTGAACCCCTGAAAGTCATCCATTAGGGTTCGAATCAACTTGTGAATTCCTGTGAATGTTGATATTTTGACCTCTTGTCATAAATCACGAACGTTCTTAATGACATCTAACATGGTGAATCCTTTCCAGAAGGTTTTCCATTTACTTTGTCCAGATTCATCAGAGGAATCACTATCTATGGCAGCTATAGCCTTAGAAGATATATTTCTTAAATAATAAGACTTGAAAGTTGAAATGACTCCTTGATCTATGGGTTGCAGAATAGATGTTGTATTAGCAGGCATGAAAACTACATTAATGTACATCTCCAGAGCTCTTGGGTAACCAGGTGCGTTATCAATGAGCAGTAATATTTTGAAAGGAATCTTTTTTTTTTCTGAGCTGTAGATTTCAACAGTGGGCTTAAAATAACAATAAACCATGTTGTAAACAGATGTGCTGTCATCCAGGCTTTGTTCCATTTATAGAGCACAGACAGAGTAGATTTAGCATAATTCCTAAGGACCCTGGGATTTTCAGAATGGTAAATGAGCCTCGGCTTTAATTTAAAGTCACCAGCTGCATTAGCCCCTAACAAGAGCATCAGCCTGTTCTTGGAACCTTTGAAGTCAGGCATTGACTTCTCTCTAGATACGAAAGTTGTAGATGGCATCTCCAATAGAAGGCTGTTTCACTTACATTGAAAATCTGTTGTTGATTGTAGCTACCTTCATTAATTATCTAAGCTAGATCTTCTTAGATAACTTGCTGCAGCTTCTATATCAGCACTTGTTGTTTCACCTTATGTTATGAAGATGCTTTTTCCCTTCAAGCTTATTTACCAACCTCTGCTAGCTTCAGACTTCTTCTTCAGCTTTCTCACCTCTCTTGGCCTTCATGGAATTGACAAGCGTTGGGGCCCTGCCCTTGGATTAAGCTTTGGTTGAAGGGAATGCTGTGGCTGGATTGATCTTCTATCCAGACTACTCAAACTTGTTCCATATCAGTAATAAGACCATTTTGCTTTCTTATCATTCATGTGTTCACTGGAGTAGCACTTATAATTTCCTTCAAGAGCTTTTCCTCTGCATCCACAACTTGGCTAACTGTTTGGCATAAGAGGCCTACCTTTCAGCCTGTCTTGGTTTTTGGCATGACTTCCTCCACTAAGCTTAATCATTTCTAGCTTTGGATTTGAAGTGAGAGACAAGTAACTTCTTTTCACTTGAACCCTTAGAAGCTATGTTAGGGTTATTAATTGGCCTGATTTCAGTATTGTTGTGTTTTAGAGAATAGGGAGGCCAGAGGAGAAGGAAACTGGGAACGGCTGGTTGGTAGAAGAAGTCAAAACACACACATTTATCAATTGCATTTGCTGTCTTATATGGGTGTGGTTCGTGGTGCCATAAAACAGTTACAGTAGAGATCACTGGTCACAGATCACCGTAACAAATATAAAAATAGTGAAAAATTCAGAAATATTGCAAAAATTACCAGAATGTAATAAAGAGACATGAAGTGAGCAAATGCTGTTGGAGAAATGGCACCAATATAGACTTAGTCGAGGCAGAGCTGCCACAAATCTTCAATTTCTAAAGCACAATAAAATGAGGCATGCATGTAAAATGATAGAGAAAGATTGGTAGGTTATTTTAATCAGGACAGCATTAGAAAGTGGGCATTCTAGAAGGGTGATTTATTTTAATATATATTATAATACATGTAATGTGTATTGACAAGAAGATTGTTATGAATATGGCAAAAAAAAAAATTAAACCTTTAGAAGAAACAGTATAAAAGTAAGCCCTTAAAGTAGAAGAAAGATTCTCTTTTTGTTTTATGTGCTTATAATCCATAACATAGTCCCCACTTCTGGATTTACTGCTGACCTCAGGCTTGCTCACTGATTTCTATAACCAGTCAGTGCCTTTAATGTGTTTGGCAAGAATTTCCTAAGGCCACCCAAGCTCTTTGCAACAGGTCATTGCTTCTAAAGCTTGCATTTTTATTTTTATTTTTTTAAGATTTTGTCCATTCATTTATTTGAGAGAGAGAGAGCAAGTGCGCACATGAGTGGGGGTTGGGGCAGAAGCAGGCTCCCGAATTAGCAGGGAGCCCACTTGGGCTCAATCCCAGGGCCCCAGGATCATGACCTGAGCTGAAGGCAGCCGCTTAACCAACTGAGCCACCCAGGCACTTCCAAAAGCTTGCATTTTTAGAAGTGTAACTTGATTTCCATTGAAGTAAGTTTTCTCTAAAAAAAGTCATACAAATTAAGGAGGAAGATTGAGTGAATTATATAAAGCAGCTTATTTCTTATTAAGGTACGGTAAAGTCTTGCATAATATTTTTGTTTCTTAGTGTGGATATATAAAGTCTCCAACACTCTTGACTCTAAAATACTGATGTTTTATTTATATACAGGGAATCAAGTAGTTCATAAATTATAATAATTTAAAATTCTGTCTAAAGCTTAAAATTTTAGTAATGATAATCTTGTAAACTTGAGGTTTTATCATATAATGTGTTATAAAGAGTCAAGTCACCAAAATGATTCACAATTATGTTTTAGAAATGTTTTAGACATAACATAGGATTACCTTTGTGTAACAAAAAAAACCCAGGTAAATTATTTGAAAACTGTTGGTCATTTCTCCCAGTAGTATATGGAGGCAGGTTTGTGGCAAGATGTGTAACATTTTCTTCCTTTCAACCCTAATTGTTTTCTTTTTCAGAGTGTCATATAGTTAGCCCTTGGAGGACATAAAGAGACAAAGAATTATTGTGTTTGTCTGTGTGTCCTTGTGTCTGCGTATCCATCCATCCCTGTTTGGGTCCTTCCCTCCCCTGTTTTTTAATGAGTATCTGTGTTCCTTAGGAAACCATATAAATAAGATTAACTTAGTCTCCCCATACAGAGATAGTTAAATTACCATCTTATGAAAAAAACACTCCGTTTTCAATCTTAACTTCTAACCAGAGATTTTAAAAATGCGTCCCTCGCATGTTTATAATCCTGTAAATTACCATTGTGAATATAACTCAATGTTTCAATTGTATTTGCATTTCTTATTTCATGGAAAGGATAAAATATTTAGTTCTAGGATGCTATACTGTTTGTAGAACCTTCTGGATATTAGATAATTTGTTATTTTGTTAAGTTCTTATGATTAAATGATGATGCCTTGAGAATGGATGGTATTGAAAGCATGAAAAATGTGGGGGGAAAACTATGGTAGTGTTTTCATTTTCTGCATAAACTTTTTTTTTTTCTTTTTAAGATTTTATTTATTTGAGGGAGAGCACACGCGAGAAAGCACAAGTGGTTGAGAGGGAGAAGCAGGCTGCCCATCAGTCAGGGAGTCTGATGCAGGGCTCAGTCCTAGGCCTCTGGGATCATGACCTGAGCCAAAGGCAGATGCTTAACCAGCTGAGCCACCTATGTGCCTTTGCACAGACAAACTTAAAATGACTTGCCCACTGACCTTCTGGGTATTGTCTTAAATGACTTAAAGGCATCAGTTACCTTTAGGCCATAATGTCTGATAAAAATACTTATGGAAAAATTATTTCTTAAAAATTTTTAAAGATTTTATTTATTTATTTGAGAGAGAGAGAGAGCTGGACCAGGTGGGAGGGGCAGAGGGAGAGAGAGAAGCAGGCTCCCCACTGAGCAGGGAGCCCCACATGGGGCTTGATCCCAGGACCCAAGAGCCCCATAGATTCTCTTCTTGAACTTATATTCATCTTCTTACCATTTCTGGCTGAGCTCTATTTGATATTTTACAAACTAGATTTTTAATCCACTATTTGTTTTCTGCAGTTTCTAACCGTTCTCACATGGTTTCAGAACATAAGTAATTTAGCCAGCATGAGTGTGTATCACATTATTTCCTCAATTATATGAGTGAGGCAAGAATTGCATGGATAATAGAAAATGTTAGCCTATTTTCTCTTTCTGCCATTTCAATCTTTATAATTTTGTTTTTGAAAGATAGAAATTCTTCTTCTTCTTCTTTGTTTTTTTTTTTGGTTTAAATCGTAGTCTTGATTCTAGGCTTCTGAATGAACAAAAACCAACCAGAAATTATGAAAACATGTACAGCCAGGACTTAATTATCTATTGATTTTAATTATGTAAAAATTTTTAAATATGTATGTCTTTTTTTTTTTTTTTAATATTTCATTTATTTATTTGACAGAGACAGCCAGCGAGAGAGGGAACACAAGCAGGGGGAGTGGGAGAGGAAGAAGTAGGCTCCCAGCGGAGGAGTCCGATGTGGGGCTCCATCCCATAAGGCCGGGACCACGCCCTGAGCCGAAGGCAGACGCTTAACCGCTGTGCCACCCAGGCGCCCCTAAATATGTATGTCTTAACATAATATATGTAGAGAAATTTAAAAATTAATCTCTGGTGTTCTTTTTTTTTTTTTTTAAAGACTTTATTTATTTATTTGACAGAGATAGAGAGAGCCAGCGAGAGAGGGAACACAAGCAGGGGGAGTGGGAGAGGAAGAAGCAGGCTCATAGCAGAGGAGCAGAACGCCAGGATCACGCCCTGAGCCGAAGGCAGACGCTTAACCGCTGTGCCACCCAGGCGCCCCTAATCTCTGGTGTTCTTAATAAATCGGACATACGAAGCATAGAATTTTTTTTTTAAATTAAGAAAAATTTTTTATTCTCATTCCAGTACTTTTTTGGGGGAAATATATGCATAAATGTAAAAAAAAATTCATCTATATTCTTTGCCTGAAAGTAAAATCTGAAATCTCCCTAGTATTTTTCTTCTCTACCTTATTTCAGTAGAAATTATATTTTAACATCTGCCACAATTTATTATTTCACAGGAAAATACAAACCACACAGATCTTTTACTTGGTGTGGACACAAACGGAATTCACATTTACAGCATCAGGGTTTTTTTTTTCCCTCCAAATCTTTTTTTTTTTTTTTTAAATGCTGCCTCAAAGACATGCACTTTACTTATTTTTTTTAATTGACATATAATGTATTATTTGTCGCAGGGGTAGAAGTCTGTGGTTCATCAGTCTTATATAATACCCAGTAAAGCATAGGATTAATGTGGGAACACTGTCTTTGGGAAAATTCTCATTTTTCAATGCATATACTATTTTTACCCTCCTGTGAGTCCGTATGTGGTACCAATCTTTGTTTGATGAGTATAATCCTCATTGACCTAAGAGAGTAAACCTTATCTTTCTTTTTTTTAAAGATTTTATTAATTTATTTGATATAGAGAAAGAGAGAGATAGAGCATGGGCAGCAGGGGAGTGTCAGAGGCAGAGGGTCAAGCAAACACAGATAAGCAGGGAGTTGGACACGGGGCTCTATACCAGGACCCCCGAGATCATGACCTGAGCTGAAAGCAGACACTTAGCCGACAAAGCCACCCAGGTGCCCCAAAACCTTACCTTTCAAAGTGGGTGATTTTTCTACTTCAAAACCAGATACATTATTATATTTGGAAGGCTAAATACAGTACAGGAATATATCAGGGAAACTCATTTATTGTGAAAGTCTTAAAAAATAATTTATTTCAGGGGCGCCTGGGTGGCGCAGTTGTTAAGCGTCTGTCTTCGGCTCAGGGCGTGATCCCAGTGTTATGGGATCGAGCCCCACATCAGGCTCCTCCACTGGGAGCCTGCTTCTTCCTCTCCCACTCCCCCTGCTTGTGTTCCCTCTCTCACTGGCTGTCTCTCTGTCAAATAAATAAATAAATAAATAAAATCTTTAAAAAATAGTAATAATTTATTTCAGTGTATTTTTTCTTCAATAATGAAAGGAGTTAGTCATTGAATTATTTTCCTGTGCCTATGAATATATATATATTCATAACATATATATACGTGTGTGTGTGTATGTATGTGTATATATGTGTGTGTGTATAATGCCGCCACTTATGGAACTAGAGTTTATAGTCAGTTTGCCCTCAGACTGCATTGCCTTGATTAGAGGTTTCTAATCTTGCTTTGTAGCAGTAATTTATTTGTTCTTACTTTAAATCATGGGTAGGCAAAGTATTACCACAGGCCAAATCCAGCCTACCTTTTGTTTCTGTAAGTCCTTTTACTTTTTTTTTTTTTCCATTTTGCTGGTAAAACATTTAGGCCTTTTACGTTTTTAAACAGGAGAAAAGTCGCAAGAATAATATGTCATGACACCTGAACATTCTGTGAAATTCAAGCTTCATAGAATGCCAATAAATAAAGTTATTAGAACACAGCCATGCTCATTTGTTCATGTATTGTTTATGGTATTCTTTGGCGGCTTTTGGTATGACAGTTCAGAGTTGAGTACCTGCAGTAGAGATAGTATGACCCTCAAAGCCTGGCTTATTTACTCCGTGGCCCTTTATAGGAAAAGTTGGCAAACTTTTTTGTCAATCCTTGGTTTAAATCATGAAAATATATGGGGGGCACCTGGGTGGCGCAGTCGTTAAGTGTCCGCCTTCGGCTCAGGGCGTGATTCCGGCGTTTTGGGGTCGAGCCCCACATCAGGTTCCTCCGCTAGGAGTCTGCTTCTTCCTCTCCCACTCCCCTGCTTGTGTTCCCTCTCTCACTGGCTGTCTCTGTCAAGTAAATAAATAAAATCTTAAAAAAAAAATCATGAAAATATATGGAAGCTGTCATTGGTAGATTTAATTAAACTGCAGTTGATTTAGACAACTGCTATTTGAAGATCTTTGTAGTAACTCTCAGACTAAGTAGGTTTCCTGTTTAGTAAATCCTTACTAACAAAGTGGATTCTTTTATAAGTTATACAAGAACTGCTATGATAGCAGTGGGTGTCACTCGACCTATATAGACTTAGCAATTCACATTTTTAACTGTTGGCTAGCAATCCCAGGGATCTAAGGACAAGCAATCATTTGTAGTTTTGCTGAAGCATGAATTTAAATTATGACTGTGGGGAAATGGTGTGGCAGTGTAGATACAGGTAGTTACTTTTATGAATAACTCTGAATGAAATACTGTCAAGTGTAGTTTTTTATGGGGAAATTTACGTAATATGGGATTTAAGAGGTCATCACAAAGGTCAAGGATTTTATTGCAGGGAGAAAAATCATTCCATTACTAAGCCACATATCAGTATCAGTTTAAAAGCAGGTAGTATGTCATTGTGTATCAGAAACTGTCCAAAGGGAGAGAAAGTCGGTTTTGTGATATTTCTTGTATTCTAAAATGGAAGTGCTGTCCTACAGGGCGCCTGGGTGGCTCAGTTGGTTAAGTGTCTGCCTTCTGCTCAGGTCATGATCCCAGGTACTGGGATCAAGCCCTGAGCCCTGTGCCCCATGTGGGGCTCCCTGCTCAGCAGGGAATCTGCTTCTCCCTCTGCCCCTCACCCCTGCTCATGCTCTCTTTTACTCTCTCACTCATTCTCTCTCTCTCTCTCATAAATAAATAAAATCTTGAAAAAAAAAAAAGTGCTCTCCTAGACATCAGTTAGGACTTCAGAGTAAATCTCTGACAGTATTAAGCCAGGCAGCTCAGTCACCTAGATAAAAACTAACAGCTGGTATATTAATCTCTAATTCAAGCCTCTGTCAGCTGTTCTGTCAGTAGTTACATCCAGAGTATATGTGACATAAAGAAAATATTTGTTGAACCAGTGAGGAGCACTTAGTCATGGTAAGACAAGTCGTTCCCTTATTATCTTAGAAAACTTGTTACATATATTATGAACACTGTCATAATATTCCTATCATTAAACCTAGTCAGGCATATCTGGATATCTTAGTGCCATAATCTTATTTTTTATACTATTTTAATTGTTATTTTTTTCCTTTGAACTGGAATGAAATAGAGAATCACTTAAAAAATAAGGTTGGTACAGTAAGTAGTCTTACTGTCAGAATACAAATTCTAACCTTATTTTAATTTTTATATTTTGAGAAATGCTTTCTTTTTTTTTTTTTTTTTTTAAACAGATGCCATCATATTCTTTACACAGGAAGAAAAATCTGGTTTTTTAAATCTCAAATAGTAGTTTAGGGCAGTGTTTACCTAGAAATACAGCATTTGAGAATTTGTAGGTCATGACGAAGTCACATTTCCAAAGAGATTATATTCTCTTTGATGCTTTCTGATCATAAGATTGCATGAGTTTAACATCCTAAATCTCCCCTCTTAAATGAGTGGTTGCTACATATGGAATTTCACATAACTAATCTGAGGGGGTTACAGCAATATAACTTCCACCTGATGTTCAGTTCTTCACTTTTGCCCCATTCTGGCTAAATAAGGTAGTCTTTTACTTATTTTACTGCCTTTTACTTCTTACATATAATGTGAAGAAATGTTTCAAATTTTGAAAGGCAGTTATAGTAAATAATTCATTCCTTTTCTTTGTACTAATTCAGGGAAGAAAGAGTAGTTGAAAGGAGCTCTTTAGAATTATAGAACTGGATTCAAATGCTAGGTCTTTCCATCACATTCTGACTGTATAGCCATGGACCTCTCTGTGTATAACATGTAAAAAGGGCATAATAATTTAAGCCTCAAAACGGTGTTATAAAAATTGATCCGTAGGAAAGCATCTAGCATGTTATCTGCCATAGTAAACATGCACCATCATGTTAGCTGTTGTTACATACATTAACGTGCCCCACTAATGTTCTGTTAGAGTTAACTTCTATCTGCAAAAGACGAACAGCACACAAATCAACAATGAATGTAGTCCAGAACCTCACTTAAGGCATTGTTCAGAACTTTTCCATATTTTCCATATAAGCTTCTAGGAAAGCAAATCTTGCTTACCTGATTTTTTTTCCATTAGTCATTTTCTGGAAGTTATAATTCGCAGAATAATACATTGGATAGAATTTAAGGCAAAGAGGAGCTTCACAGAGGGTGCTATTGCTTCACTGTCTGGGTGATTTGTTTTGGGGAAATTGAAGAAATACATATTATTTCAGTTAATCGATATAAAAATTATGTGTGTAGGTAACTTAGCTACTGAAAAGTGAAGTACTGTGTAGTTGATTTTTTTTTTTAAGATTTTATTTATTTGACAGAGAGAGAGACTGGAAGAGAGGGAACACAAGCAGAGGAAGTGGGAGAGGGAGAAGCAGGTTTCCCTCTGAGCAAGGAGCCCAATGTGGGGCTCGATCCCAGGACCCTGGGATCATGACCTGAGCCGAAGGCAGATGCTTAATGACTGAGCCACCCAGGCGCCCCTGTGTAGTTGATTTTTTAAAATCTCATACAAACTCAAGGCACAGCTGACGTTCTTTATTAATCAGTTGTATTCTGAAAGATAGTGAATATTCATATTAATAATTAATATTAATTACAGAGCCTTAGTTTCTCTTCTCTGTGGGTTTGCCTTATAGCCTTGTATCTGATTTTTAGCACTTTTACAAAATTGTTCAAGTCAATAAATAGAAAAACAAGCCCTACGTTATTTGGCTACCTGGTAGCAGCTCTTAGAAGATTTGATCATTTATCCTTTAAAATGGGAATGATGACTTAAACAGAAATACCTATAGGAGCACCTGGGTGGCTCAGTCAGTTAAGCATCCAACTCTTTTTTTAAAGATTTTATTTGTTTATTTGACAGAGATAGAGACAGCCAGTGAGAGAGGGAACACAAGCAGGGGGAGTGGGAGAGGAAGAAGCAGGCTCATAGCGGAGGAGCCTGACGTGGAGCTCGATCCCATAACGCCGGGATCACGCCCTGAGCCAAAGGCAGACGCTTAACCGCTGTGCCACCCAGGCGCCCCTAAGCATCCAACTCTTGATTTCTGCTCAGGTCATGATCTCACAGTTGTGGGATCCAGCCCCGATTTGGGCTCCACGCTCAGTGTGGAGCCTGCTTGAGATTCTATTTCCCTATGCACCTACCCCCTGTTTGCCTGCACGCTCTCTCTCTCTCTCTCTCAAATAAATAAATAAATAAATGAAAAAATTTTTTAAAGAAATAACTATAACTCACAGAGCACTATTCATAAAGAAGTACTTCAACAACAATGTGACTATCATAACCAGACAGTATGTTAGGATAATTTTCTTGCGTTTTAATTGATTTAGTAATACCATGGATAATTCAGAATTGGGTGTCTTAAGAAAACTAGTTTCAGTTATTTAAGTCTTACTAGGAAAACGTATTCATTAAGATAGAAAGAGGCAGATATTAGTAACTGTTTTATAAATGAGGAAATTGATAGGTAGAAATTTGAACTTCTGTAAGGTCATTTCAGTAAATACATTCAAGTTACCAGATTTTTTTTTTTTTTTAAGATTTTATTTGAGAGTTAGAGCATGAGCGGGAGGGGCAGACAGAGAAGGAGGAACAGACTCCACTCTGAGCAGGGAGCTGGACCCAGGGCTGGATCCCAGAACCCTGGGATCATGACCTGAGCTGAATGCAGTCGGAGGAGCCTGTGACTCCTGATCTCAGGGTTGTGAGTTCAGGCCCCATGTTGGGTATAGGTAGTGCTTACTAATAAAATCTTAAAGAAAAAAGAGAGAAAATAAATGGGTCATTGTCGAGGAGGTTTTTGTATGTTTAATGATCTTGGAAACATAGCCATTACCTTAACTTTTTAAATAAATAATAAATGAATAAATGTTGAACAAATTTTTTACCCCAATAGGGTTTTTTTGTTGTTGTTTTTGTTTTTTTACATAAACTCTGCACCCACCATGGGGCTTGAACTCATAACCCCAAGATCAAGTGTCACATACTCTACCAACTGAGCAGCCAGGCACCCCTAATTCCAGTACTTCTAAACTGGAAAATTTCAATACAGGAAATTGGTTTTATAGAGCATACCTGTACCAGTCTGCAAAGTATTATCAGTGCTGCTTTAATAGCAATTTGTTAAACCCTTCCACCCCAGAGTATAAAAGCTTGGGAGCAATAGACCATAGTAAACTTAGTATTAAGTTAACACTGACACCCACATGATTGTATGGTTTTCTAGACAAGTGCCCATCTTTTTGCCAGTTAAATGTCTAGAATAAGAGAAGAGTGGTTGTAATAAAGGTGGGTGTTTAGACTAGAGAAGACTCACAACTAAGAAACAAAACCAGGATTCAAATGTTTGAAGGACTATAGGGTAGGAAAGTGATTAGGCTTGTGTTTGTTTGACTTCATGGAATTAAGCTTGGATCTCTGTGTGGAAGTTAAAGTAAGAAAGATTTTAAAAGAACTTGATAGCTGTCAGAACTATCTGGAAATGGTAATGGTTTTCCTTGGGAAATAGAATGTTTCGTCTATCATAGACTAGACTGTCATCTGGTGTGCATCAAGAGGTTTAGAGTCTGAACTTCCCATTGTATTTTCTATTCCTAAAATGAAGAGGTTAGCCAAGTGTGCAGTGCATTCATTATAAAAGGGGTGTGGAGGAAAGGGATTCTAGAAAGTTTCTTTGTAAAAAAAGAAGAATGTCATGGACATTTTTTCCCCCAGATGACAGATTTTACCTACTTTTGTATGATATTTTCCCATTCCACTATTTCCTTCTGTAAAGTAGCATTTCTGTATATTTTCCAAGTAATATAGTTGATAACTTTGAAGTCCTTTATTTCTTCCTCTTGGTGTTCACTAGGTATAAATGAAGTATCAGAGTACTTACCACACTGTTGCTGTAAAAATACATAGTAGTCCCTTACAGTAGTGATGAGATGAGAAGAAAAAGCTTTATTTAGATAAACTTTAGAGTAGAAGAGTAAAGTGTGACCTACATGATTAGGGGTTCTTCTTTGTACTCTTCAGCCACTTTTTGACTTTTCCAAATTGCCACATTATTTTAATTCACCACATATAATTCCCTTTACTTAGCTCCCTTCTGTTCACTGGTTTCCATGATCTGCCAGTCCACTTTTATAAGGGCCGCCAATTGACAGTGCTGCTTTGTTGTTCTTCCCAGCTCTACTCTAGGGCTCCTGCCGCTGATCTCAAATGCAGGAGCAGCAGAGGTGCTTTGAGAGAGAGAGAACAGAATGTCAAAGAGTCCAGCGGGGGACCAACAGATTGTGGGAAACCATGTGACTGTGTGATTCACATCTCCAAGGAGAGAGAACCGGTTGTTTCTGTGTCTAGATCCACCCTGTTATGAGGATAATACCATCAATAATGTAATTTTAATTGCCTGGATGCTTTGACACTGGATTGAAAAAATAAAACTTAGCAGTGAAGTTACTGGTCAGATGAGTTTGAGTAGAACTGAATTCAATGACATTTGAATCAAGATAGTGGATAATGACTTCTGTAGTTTAAAACTCAAATATTTTAGGCATTATGGGAAAGAGGGTAATTCATCTATGTGTGTATGTATTGTCACTAAAATACTCAACTCGATTCTTTTGTTACCAACCTTAGATGACCTGATGCTATTTGGTTTGTATATTGCTTCTCATTGTGAAACCCTTAAAAATGTGACTTATCTAAGGCCACACTTAAAGTTACAAAACACATTAGTAAATTTCAGATTTTGTCTTTAGGACATTGTTGTCAAGGATCAAATCTTACCACGGGTTAATTTATTAAGCTCTGTTATTCTGTAATTGCTAATGAACTATATAACTTATGAATTTGTGTGTTTACATACATTTAGATGAAGGAATTTTCTTCAATCCTTAGAAAATATAGGAGGGAGAGTTTGTAACATTGTTAGGACAGCATAACATGGACCTTTCTTTTAATCTGTAATTCTAGGACGACATAGACAGCCTAAACCCAGTTCTCAGGGACAACCCGCAACTTCAGGAAGAAGTGAAAGTCTGGGTAAAGGAACAAAAGGTTCAGGAGATTTTTATGCAAGGTAACTATTTTGAAGTTATGCATTAAGTTTTATTTGGAAACTGGGCAGTTTTTTATGTTTGGTTTTGGTTGTTCAGTTACATGCAATGTTAATAGAAGACCAGTTTAATATTTTGAGTACTATCCAGTCCAGGGAAAATAATAGCAAAATGATGATTTCAGTAGAAAGTTGATAACTTTACCAGTTTATTAACTCATTTGCTAAATGACTTGCATGAAATTATAACCATACACAGGTGTTTTGTTGATAGGAAAATCTCCATATTACAAAATACAGTTAGGTGTGTCCTTCCTGGAGAAGGAAACATTGTTTGCAGTAGAGGATTGCCCAAAGCCACAATTGATTTCCTTTGAAGAATGCTGTTAGTATCTGATAAAAGTGGCCTATTTCAGTTCACCCATTTCAGCAATGACCATAATACTAGTTTTAGTTTTGTTTCCTTTTTTTAGGAAGTTATAAATTCGTCTATTAACATGTGACTTTCAAACCAGTGAGGTTTTATATAATTCCTAGTGATTTCTTTTTCAGTCAGTAGAACCATATATTATAAACTTTTTGTGAAATTGAATTGAAACTGAGAACAGTATGGTGCAAGTATTGATATTTTGTTGAATGTTTTTTGAAAGGAATTTTATTGTTAAGTACCCATATTCATCTCAGTCCTCAACTTCCATGTCATTTAATTTCAGCATTAATAATCTCTTCAGGTGTGGCTCTTTTGCTCTTTTGCTTTGTGTTATGGGTATTTATAGCAGCACATCATCTACTTATTAAATTCTTCTCAGGCTAAATATGCTTTAAAATTTAATATAGAGAATATGAAAAATACACAGAAATAGAATATTTCAGTGAATTTCCATGTGCCTATCTTCCAGCCCCAACAACTATGGTCGTCCTGCCCCATCCACATTACTGTTTACTTCCATTAAATTTCAGACCTCACCAAATTCTATTTTTAAACAAAGCGACTATACCATTATTATGCCCCCAAAATTAATGGTTCTTTAATCTGAAATACTGGATACTCAGGTTCAAATTTCCATTTGTTTCATAAATGCTTGAATGATTTTTAACAGGAATGACTGATTTTTTATTAATATTATTCATTTTTTTATTTTAAATCGGGATCTAAAAAATGTCCATAGTTTAATTAGTTGATATGCCCCATCTCTTTTTTTCCTCCTTTCCTTGCAATTTAGTGAAGATACAGGCTAATATTTTCTTTAGCAATTTTTGTTTCCTTATCATAGTCTTACAGGTGAAAAATTGAGGTAGCATAGTCCCTGTCCATCCTAAACAGAATTACTATGTGAGGCTGACTCCAAATTGTGTTTTGTGGTAGGAATAAGACAGTTAAGAATTGGAAATTGTGCTAGTGGAAATTGCAAATTGGTCATGTTTGGAGATAGTCTATAAGCTTTTGCTATATTACATTTTTAGAGTCTTATCCTTCCATAATTAGAAACAACTAGAGTTTGTATAATTATTATCATGGCTCTGAATATATTTAATTTATAGGTCAAATGGAATATTTTCTATACATTTGTTAATTGACTTATTTTAGGCTGATAGTGGCAGAGTTTTATTTTGTTTTTTGAAACTGACAAATAAATATTAAACCATTAATTGGTATGTTAAATGGCTTATAACTGTCAAAGCATCAACCTAGGAATCAGAAAAATAAATTCATTCCTAGCTCTTTCACTTAAGATTTTATTTAACCTATCAACCTCACTTTCTTAGTTTTTATAAAAGGGAAAATAATATGAATTGAAGAAGATTAAATAAACCCTAGCACATTTTGGAAGCACTTTATAATTGTTCATATATAATAGTCATCAAGGTATACCAGTTTCCACCCCACCCCTCACAGTTCTTGTTAAACTTTCAACTATTTGATATTTTAGTGCCCGAATTGAAGAAATTTTTATCTCTCATTATTCTCTTCTGTGGAGTGACTTTTGTTTTAATAGGCATATTTGAATATATACAGATAGATATCTTTTATTATTAATCCTTCCCTTTAAAACGTGAGTTTAATCCAAAAGTACAGGATATTTCTTTATTTAAAAAACTAAATATGCCATATTTATAATTCACTTAACAGTCTCTATATGTTGTAAGACTTTGGCAGCCTTTTCTAGCTCTTACAGAAGAATTAAAATTTATAGCTGTTATGGTAGAGTTTTGGCAACTTAGAAAACTAAAATATTGAGTTCCAAATTACCTTTCCATTTCAGCCAAGTAGTAGTCTTGTATGTATCCCAAACCTATTAAGTAGCTTTGTAACCTTGTGACTTTCTAGACCACTCTAACTTAACATTTTGTACTTACCTCATGATCCCAGAAACATTCTTTCTGGCTTAAAATACTTTATTCCTATTGAGTTATGTGTAATAGGAAATATATGTGTAGTAGAGTGTGTTCAACGATAACTTCACAATGATCTGGCTCTGAAGTATGTGTATATCACTTCTAATACATTTTTTTGAAAACTGATACTTGAATAGGATATTACTCATCTGTCACAAAGCTCATGTTTCTCCTGAAGGATAGTTCTTCAATGAAATTGTCTCCATTTAAGATATCCCTATTTCTTTTGTGTGTGTGTGTGTGTGTGTTTAATTTAAGGTCCTTATTCCTTAAATGGATACAGAGTGAGAGTATATAGACAAGACTCTGCCACCCAGTGGTTTACTGGCATAATTACTCATCATGATCTCTTCACTCGCACCATGATCGTTATGAATGATCAGGTAAATAGTCCAACTAATATTCTTGGAGAGATATTTATAATTCAGATATTTCATGCCTTCCAAAAATGGTTCAAGAGGTCGACACTAAATAATTTTCATCTCTAGATTTTTTGTAGTCATATACTCCTAATAAATTTAAATGTATCTGATGTTAATTAGAGGTCACTTTAGGTCACGGGAGATTAATGCTAACAAATTTATTTCAACAATGATTAAATAAGTCCCTGAAATAGAAACATCAAACTCTAATTGATTAGTCGTCTTTTTTTTTTTAATTCTTAGGTCAGCTAAAATTTTCTTTCTTAAAATCTCGTTTTTTTCTGTCTCCAGTAATAAAAATATTTCCCAAATGATTGCTTTTCACTAATGAAAACTAATGCACACCACTATAGGTCTTGTCAAATCAAGTTTCATAGTTGGTACATTCCCTTAAGTTTTGTGGTGAGTATTAAGG
The DNA here is from genome assembly GCF_017311325.1 of Ursus maritimus. Classification (NCBI taxonomy): domain Eukaryota; kingdom Metazoa; phylum Chordata; class Mammalia; order Carnivora; family Ursidae; genus Ursus; species Ursus maritimus. The sequence continues at coordinate 60,813,083 of NW_024426885.1, forward strand.
ACACAAATTTCATATGAAGTTTTAAAGAACAGTCTGAATGTCTTGATTTTAAATCTTTCAAAGTTGTGGTTTATTTACCAAAAAAAAAATTTTTTTTACACCTTCCAAATTGAGTGGATTGTGGAGGGTTTATGAGTGAGTGCCCCATTAGAAACAATCCAGATGCTTTCGGTTCAAATTTTAGCCAAAATGCTGAATAAATTATATTGTTTAGTTGTATTTAATTTTTTTCCTAAAACGGTGACAAACTTTCACTTCTCAGTGAAACTTAGAATTGCCTTTCGTTTTTGAAGGAGTTACTTATTTAACCTGTCTTTTTAAAATTATTATTTGTATTTATTTACACAGTTTTTGTCATTTTCTTCTTAAACTCTACTTTCTTAGTTTTATAGCTGGTTTTGGAAATTACTTCTTATTTTTAAAGTACATTTTATGACTTGATAAACTCATTTTAAAGTACATTTTATGACTTGCACATTTTATGACTAAGTACATTTAAAGTACATTCTATGACTTGATATTATACTCCTGATTAATTCTTATCCTTGCTTTTATACCTAATGTTATATTGACTATCTGATTGGATTTAATTTTTGTTCTTGTTTTGTGTCATGGATTAGGTACTAGAACCACAGAATGTCGATCCTTCTATGGTTCAAATGACCTTTCTAGATGATGTTGTTCACTCTTTGTTAAAAGGTGAAAATATTGGCATTACATCACGGCGAAGGTCTCGTGCCAGTCAAAACAGCAACGCTGTTCACGTATGTATGTTGTTAGTGATATATTATTATAAAATATTTTTCCTCAGATTACTTAGGATCCGGTAATAAATAATCATTGTTAAACTGGTTATTTTTAGGGTCATTATACACGTGCCCAAGCAAATAGTCCCAGACCAGCAATGAACTCCCAAGCTGCTGTACCAAAACAGAATACACACCAGCAACAGCAACAAAGAAATATTCGTCCCAGTAAGAGGAAGGGCTCAGATAGCAGTATACCAGATGAAGAGAAGATGAAGGAGGAAAAGTATGATTATATAGCACGAGGAGGTAGTACTCATTTTTCTTTTTAAGGGAATGAGAACAAAGAAAACAAAAATACATTTAAGTTGTACTTACTTATTATTTTAATTATGAAAAATAAAACTGTTCCTTTTTAAAAATCTTACAGAAAATCCTAAAGGGAAAAACAAACAATTGATGAATAAAAGAAGGAAACCTGAGGAGGATGAAAAGAAACTAAATATGAAAAGACTACGGACTGACAATGTTTCGGACTTTTCTGAGAGCAGTGACTCAGAAAATTCAAATAAAAGAATGATAAATAATTCCTCAGAGCAGAAGCCAGAGAATGAGTTGAAAAATAAAAACACTTCAAAGATAAATGGAGAAGAAGGAAAATCTCAGAATAACGAGAAGGTAGGAGAAGAGACACTAATAATAGATAGCCAGCCTCCATGGGATCAAATACAGGAAGATAAAAAAAATGCAGAAGCAGAGAAGCAGAAGTCTGTTGACTCTCAGCTTCAAGAAAAAATGATTACTCATTCATCAGAGCAGGCCACACTTTCGGATCATAATCCTAATGATTTACTTCTTCAGGAATGCAATATGGAAAAAACACATACAGTGGAATTATTACCAAAGGAGAAGTTTGTATCCAGACCACCCACACCAAAATGTGTTATTGATATTACAAATGACACTAATTCAGAAAAGGTGGCTCAGGAAAACGCAAGTACCTTTGGCCTTCAGACACTTCAGAAAATGGATCCTAATGTTAGTGATTCAAAACATTCTATTGCAAATGCAAAATTCTTGGAAACAGCAAAACAAGATTCTGATCAGAGCTGGGTCAGTGATGTAGTTAAAGTAGATTTAACCCAATCAAATGTTAGAAGTGCTTCCTCAGGAAACGATCACCTGAACATGGAAAAAGAGAAAAGTCAGTATGTCTCTTACATGTCTTCTCTAAGCGCAGTTTCTGTCACGGAAGATAAGTTGCATAAGCGAAGCCCACCCCCAGAGACAGTAAAATCTAAACTTAATACTTCAGTAGATGCTCACAAGACAAAATCAAATCCCTCACCTGAAGTTATTAAACCCAAAATTACCCATTCTCCTGATTCTGTAAAGTCTAAGGCCACTTATGTGAACAACCAAGCTGCTGGTGAGAGAAGACTAGCAAATAAGATAGAACATGAGTTATCAAGATGCGGTTTTCATTCAGTTCCTACACGAGGCAGTACATTGGAAGCTACAAAGAGCCCACTTATCATTGATAAAAATGAGCATTTCACAGTTTACAGAGATCCTGCACTTGTTGGGTCAGAAACAGGAGCTAATCACATTTCACCTTTCTTAAACCAGCATCCCTTTCCTCTTCATTCTTCATCCCACAGAACCTGTTTAAATCCAGGTACCCATCACCCTGCCTTAACTCCTGCACCCCACTTACTTGCTGGGTCATCCAGTCAAACTCCATTACCTACCATTAACACACACCCTCTGAGTAGTGGTCCACACCATTCTGTTCATCACCCTCATTTACTTCCTGCCGTGTTACCTGGAGTGCCTACTGCCTCCCTACTTGGTGGCCACCCACGACTAGAGACTGCTCATGCCAGCAGCTTAAGCCACTTAGCATTAGCACACCAGCAACAGCAACAGTTGTTACAGCATCAGTCACCTCATCTTCTTGGACAAGCCCATCCTTCTGCTTCATATAATCAGCTTGGACTCTATCCAATTATTTGGCAATATCCCAATGGAACACATGCATACTCAGGACTTGGTCTACCTTCTTCAAAGTGGGTTCACCCAGAAAATGCAGTTAATGCTGAATCTTCATTAAGGAGGGTAAGTTACACTGTGGTTTGCCACATATCAATATATACTTATTAATCACCATTAATCACATTTTACTATAATAAAATGTTAGAATTGTTCAAACACTTATTTTTCCAATTAACAGTGAAACTTTTGATACTTAGTAACTTTGGAACCATGGAAGCTGAAATCTCAGAAAAGCCTGTTTATTTTAAAAAGCCAGTTTAAAGAAGTAAAACTTACTGCTTCTCACATATCTGTTATAAAGAATGAATGTCTTCATAACTAATTATGGTACCTATCTGTAATTATTTTGCTCAGCTAAATTCCCAGAAGTGAAATTTGTAGATTAAAATTTATATAAAATTGTAAGGCTTTTGATATACATCATCATCTTAATATTTTTTTAAAAGAGGGGTGGATCTTGGGGCTCCTGGGTGGCACAGCAGTTAAGCGTCTGCCTTCGGCTCAGGGCGTGATCCCGGCGTTATGGGATCGAGCCCCACATCAGGCTCTTCCACTATGAGCCTGCTTCTTCCTCTCCCACTCCCCCTGCTTGTGCTCCCTCTCTCGCTGGCTGTCTCTATCTCTGTCGAATAAATAAATAAATAAAATCTTTAAAAAAATAAAAGGGGGTGGATCTTAAGCAGGCTCCATGCCTGGTGCAGAGCCCAATGCAGGGTTTGATCTCACAACCCCAAGAACATGACCTGAACCGAAATCGAGAGTTGGACATTTTGACTGAGCCACCCAGGTGCCCCATCATCAAATTATTTTTTAAGACAGATTGTTATATTCCCCAGTTAGATATATTGATGGTATGTTACAAGCTATGACTCTCTGAGGCCCTTGTTCTTGTAAGGGTGCCTAGGTTGGAGACTTCTGGTATGTGGGAATAACGTTGGGGCTGAGATACTGCCAACATCAAATATGAGTAATGTTGCTGAAGGTGGTGGTATAGAGAGCTCTTACTCCTTCATAAGCTAATGTGGTTTCTCTAGCCAAATTTTATTTTCATACTAAGAAATGATTGTTGAAGAGCACCTGAGTGGCTCAGTCAGTTAAGCATCTCCCTTCAGCTCAGGTTGTGATTCTAGGGTCCTGGGATGGAGCCCCACATTGGGCTCCCTGCTCAGCGGGGAGTCTGCTTCTCCCTCTCCCTCTGCCTCTGTCCCCCACTCATGCTCACTCTTTCTCTTTCTCAAGTAAATAAAATCTTAAAAAAAAAAAAAAAAAAAAGATGCCTGGGTGGCTCAGTTGGTTAAACATCTGCCTTCGGCTCAGGGCATGATCCCAGGGTCCTGGGATCAATTTCCACATCAGGCTTTTTGCTCAGTGCGGAGCCTGCTTCTCCCTCTGCCCCTCTCCCCACTCGTCTCTCTCTCTGACAAACAAACAAACAAATAAAATCTTTAAAAAAGAAATGAAATGATTGTTGAGGGCGTTACCACCCCCAGTATCAAAAATAGTGAGAATCAGTGTCTTAAACTCCAGAACAAAACTTAGTTGTTGGTGCATCCCAGTTTGCCCTTTAAGTATCTCCCAGCATCTTTTTTTAAACAGTATTTACTTATTTCTATTGTGGTAAAAAACAATTAACATTAAATTTATCATCCCATTTTTTAAGTGTGCAGTTCAGAATTAAGTATATTCACATTGTTGTGCAACAGATCTCTAGAACATTTTCATCTTGCAGAACTGAAACTTTATACCCATTAAACACTAATTCCCTTCCCTCTTTCCCCTATTTCTTGGCCAACTACCTTTCTACTTTGTTTCTGTGATTCTGACTGCTATAGATAATTCACTTGATGGAATCATACAGTATTTGTCCTCTTGTGGCTTCTTTCATGTAGCATAATGTCTTTGAAGTTCATCCATGTTGTGGTATGTAACATTTCCTTTGTAGTGCTCTGCTGTGTAATGTTCATTATATGCATATACCACATTTCTTTATACCTTTGTCAATGGACTTGGGGTTTATTCCACCCCTTGACTGTTATGGATAGCGCTACAATGAACTTGTGTGTTTTTGACCTTCTCATTTGGGCAAGATGTACAGTAAATACGTTGGGCGTGACTATTTGGAAGGTAATGCTAGTGAGCCTCTCACTTCAGGGATAATACTGTTTATGTAGAACCTTGGTCATAGATGCAAGGGTGGTGTTCCTCATGCCAAAAGTTTGCCAGAGGAATTGTTATATTCTGGGTAGCAGTGATGATAATAGATTACAGTCATGAGTCCTTCCGTGATACCCAAGTTGTGATTGTTGACCTTGGTGGATGTGGTTAGTGGTGCAAGATATAGTTCTAACAGTTTTGAATGATATTTTGTATGGTTTAATCCCATAACAAGTATCAGATATTTTGGGCTCCACTTCTATATGAGCTTTGGCCTTCTTTAATGCAGTCACCAGTAAACTCCACACCAGCATCTCCAATTCTGGATAAATTGTGCTTGCATTGATCTGATCCATAAGCTTCCCATGTCCATTCTTGATGGTGCTGTTGAACTTGTGATAGGTGGAATCTTACTGGAACATTATGTAGTTGAGGTCAATGAAGAGTCACTAATTACTACAATATCCTCCTTGCCATTATTGAAAGCAGGCCTGGTGACCCTCGTGCCTAATACACCCACATTTTTACTCTGACCCTTCATACTTGTGTCATGAATGTTAGGTGCAACTGATACTGGACAAAGACAGGCCAAAAGAACACATGAGCTGGCAGATAGTTTTGAGTCTTCCATAATTTTCCAACCCGGAAAAACCAATCTAAGTAACTGTTAGAACTGACTTGGGTAGGATTTTCTCTCAGTATATGTCATTCTAGCCTCCATGTATATAAAGGCATAAAATGTTTTATTAACTGGGCACAAACTTGTTAAACTAAAAACAAGCATATGAAATTTTCATCTGTTATGTAAAATTATAAAGCAGTATATTTAACATTTTGAGCAAAAGGGAAGATCTGTTAACCCTAATATTGTGAGAAATAAAGAAACAATTAGGAAATAATTTTTAATGATACTTTATAGTCAAAAATTTATCATTACCTTAACTGATTGCAACTTAATAGTTCTGGATCATGTAGAACTGAGGCCTTTTAAACATATTCGAATGATCCTTATGCGTGTGTATATATATATTTTTTTCTCTAATGTGAGATTTGTGCTTTATAATATATATTTTTAATCTAAACAGTTTTACAGCAGCATGTTGTTGATGTGATAGATCATATTGCTTTTGCATTATCACTTTGAGATGTAAAATTTACTCTCTTTGTTAAAACCAAAGGGGATTATATTTTCTCAATATTACAACAGTGTATAACTCCACAAAGTATGTTCTGAAAAAATGTCAGTGTGTCATAGTATAGAAACAATCCTTAAGCATGTAATTAGAGAGTTTTAAATATCAACATAGAGATCAATGTACCAAATATTCAGAATGAGAAAGGCAGCATATTGATACATAAAAAATTAATTTTGTTGCACTTCCATACCTCCCAAGTTTAATGGTCCAATAGTGTTTTATAGTTTATTGTGAAACGGAGTACAAGTGGGCTTTGCAAATATAATCTTCTGTCTATTCTAAGTAAATTACTACATTGGAAAAGTTTGTTATTTTTGACAACAAAAATTAGCAAATGAATTTAATATTTCTGTTTCTGGTTACATTTACTTTAGGAATAACAAATTCTGGTTTTTGTATTAGCAATATATTTTTGGTGTTAGAATGACTGGAAATCTGATGAACTATGTTTTCTGTACATTTATAAGTTAAAGGCAGTGATTTCAAGATCCACATTCAGTAAAATAAATAACAGATTTTTGGAAATTACTATTTTGATGCTGATTGATTTTCTCTACCAGATGGAAAAATCCATATAATTATGTTATTTATTTGTCTGAATATTTTTCATAAGATACATTTAGAAAAAGTCACATGCTTCATAAATATACATTCTAGTCCTGCTATGATACTGTGTTTAGCTTTTTTTAGTAACTGAAGTCTGATATATATCTATATTTTGTTAAATAGAATTCTCCCAGTCCTTGGTTACATCAGCCCACCCCTGTGACCTCAGCAGATGGTATTGGATTACTTAGTCACATTCCTGTCAGACCTTCCAGTGCAGAGCCTCATCGGTCTCTTAAAATTACAGCACATTCCAGTCCACCATTGACAAAAAGTTTAATAGATCACCATAAAGAGTAAGTTTACTAATGCTTAAAACTTAAAAATATCTTGTCTTTTATAGTTTTTCTTGATTCACTTTCTAAACAGGTAATTTTAAGTTAATAAACATCTTAAAAGCAGTCTTTGAATAAGTACTGATCTTTCCATTTCAATATATCTTCTACCTTACTCAGAAGTATTAAAGTAAATGCAAAGTTGTGTTTTACTTTCATGATATTGTATAGACGCTATCTTTATATCATGCAAGAAAAAGTTGTTATAGAAATCTTTATGTGTGTTTTCTTTACAGAGAATTGGAAAGGAAAGCTTTTATTGAACCATTACGTTCTGTTGCATCCACATCAGCAAAAAATGACCTGGATCTAAACAGGTCACAGACTGGAAAAGATGGTCTATTGCATAGACATTTTGTGGATCCTGTACTGAATCAATTACAGAGACAACCCCAGGAGACTGGAGAGAGATTACACAAATACAAGGAGGAACACCGTCGAATCCTGCAAGAAAGTATTGATGTTGCTCCCTTTACAACTAAAATCAAGGGGCTTGAGGGTGAGAGGGATAATTATTCCAGAGTACCATTGTCATCTTCTAGCCCTAAAAGCCATGTCATTATCAAACAAGACAAAGATGTAGAATGCTCAGTATCAGATCTTTATAAAATGAAGCACTCGGTGCCTCAGAGTTTGCCCCAAAGTAACTATTTCACTACATTGTCTAATAGTGTGGTCAACGAACCACCAAGGTCATATCCATCCAAAGAGGTTTCAAATATTTACACTGAAAAACAGAGTAATTCTGTTGCAGCAACAGCTAATCCTCAAACTCTGACTTCATTTATATCATCTCTTTCAAAGCCTCCACCTTTAATTAAACACCAGCCAGAAAGTGATGGTTTAGTAGGCAAGATACCAGAACACCTTCCCCATCAAATTGCTTCTCACTCAGTAACAACCTTCAGAAATGATTGTAGGAGTCCTACCCATTTGACAGTTTCTTCTACAAATGCACTTCGGAGCATGCCTGCTTTACATAGAGCACCAGTATTTCATCCACCAATCCATCACAGTCTGGAAAGAAAGGAAAGCAACTATAGTAGTCTTTCCCCTCCAACTTTAACCCCGGTCATGCCTGTAAATGCTGGTGGGAAAGTTCAAGAATCACAAAAGCCTCCAACTCTAATTCCAGAGCCAAAAGACTCTCAGGCAAATTTTAAGAGTTCTTCTGAACAAAGTTTGTCAGAAATGTGGAAATCTAATAATAACCTCAGCAAAGAGAAAGCTGAATGGCATGTGGAGAAAAGCAGTGGAAAGTCACAGGCTGCTATGGCATCTGTCATCGTACGTCCACCATCTAGTACAAAACTTGAGAGCGTGCCAGCAATGCAGTTAGCTTCCAAAGATCGAGCTAGTGAAAGATCTTCGACTGGGGCAAATCAAACAGATTGCCTCAAACCAGCAGAAGCCGGAGAGACTGGAAGAATCATTCTGCCAAGTGTGAATTCAGACAGTGCTCACATAAAATCTGAAAAAAATGTCCAGGCTGTCTCACAGGGCAGTGTTCCCAGTTCAGTCATGTCTGCTGTAAATACAATGTGTAATACCAAAACAGATGTATTCACATCTGCTGCCACTACCACTAGTGTTTCCAGCTGGGGTGGTTCAGAAATAATTTACTCTTTATCAAATACCATTTTGGCCTCTAAATCCTTAGAATGTACCTCTTCGAAAAGCGTCAGTCATTCAGTGGCTCAAATACAAGAATGCAGGGTCAGCATGACAGCTCCAGTTACACCAGCCAGTAGTCAGACAGGAAGTGCTGTTCAGCCCAGCTCTGGGTTCTCAGGCACAACTGATTTTATCCATTTAAAAAAGCACAAGGCAGCATTGGCTGCAGCTCAGTATAAAAGTAGTAATGTCAGTGAGACTGAGCCTAATGCTGTGAAAAATCAGACATCTTCAACCTCCCCTCTCTTGGATAGCACTGTAGTCTGTAGTACAATAAACAAAGCAAACTCTGTAGGAAATGGGCAAGCATCCCAGACAAGTCAACCTAACTACCATACTAAGCTGAAAAAGGCCTGGCTTACTAGACACTCAGAGGAAGATAAAAATACTAATAAAATGGAAAATTCAGGGAATTCTGTATCAGAAATTATTAAGCCATGTTCTGTCAATTTAATAGCCTCTACATCTAATGATATACAAAATAGTGTAGATAGTAAGATCATAGTTGATAAATACGTAAAAGATGATAAAGTCAGTAGGAGAAAAGCCAAAAGAACTTACGAATCTGGCTCCGAAAGTGGAGACTCAGATGAAAGTGAAAGCAAGTCAGAGCAAAGGACTAAGAGGCAGCCTAAGCCAACTTACAAAAAGAAGCAAAATGATTTGCAGAAGAGAAAAGGTGAAATAGAAGAAGATTTAAAACCCAATGGGGTTCTCAGCAGGAGTGCCAAAGAAAAAAGTAAATTGAAATTGCAGAGCAACAGTAATAGTGGTAAGTAAGTTAATTACTTTACTTTTTTTTTTTTTAATCTGAGGTAAAATGGGCTGTATGTTCTTGAAATAATGGTGTCTTTCTCAAAAGATTAGTGAGCTAACAGGCATCTTTTGACTTTGTTTGCATGTCCTAGTCTATTGTATGTGCTCGTTGACCTCATTTCTGCATTTCCCAAGTACCGTAAAAGGAAATGAGAGAACACCTACCTCTCCATTTTTGATAGAGTCGTAGATATATGTTTTATCTAGCATTCATATTGACAAAAAGCCAATGTGTAATTTAGTAGTTACTCAGAATTTTGACCATTTCTAATAACTGTTAAAATGCAGTTACAGCTATCACAGCAAAAGAGGATTCCTAATAATTAGGTATTTGACTTTACCATGATGTAGTTATAAAAGAAATCCTATTTACATGTATTTCCACATTTTTAGAAGAAAATAACTTCATTTAGTTTGGATATGGCCTATTTCTTACCCTTCTCTCATCCGGTAACAAAATTGAAAGCTTATTGAGATTACCTTCTATTTAACTCATATTGCTACTCACTCAGGAAGTTCTTAACAATGGGTAAAAGTTAAATAAAAGCAAGGGATTGTGGTTTTGTGTGCTCATTTCTATATTCAAGAAGAATTTTCATAAGTAAAAGTTTAAAAACTGATAATATTTACATTTCATTTCTGGTCTCAGCAGGGCAAAATAAGTGGTACTTGCCAGTCATATTCACTATAAAGTGTTTCTCTGTTTTTACTCTAGAAGTAGTTTTTCTCAGTTTGCTTATTTCTTTTTAGGTATGTTGCACCATGCAGAAAGCACTTAATAGTTTCACTATACCTGTGTATCCATCCCCATACAATATATGAAATATCTGACAATGTGGACATTCAAGAAGTACTTTCACAAGCATTTGGATGCTTGAAGGCTCTTATTTGGGCCTTTTCACTGAATGAGGTTTTTTCACATGCCTGTGTGGAAACCAGAGACAAAGTGAAGGAGAGAAAAACAGGAGGATGGAATCATAGAAAAGGACAGTCAGAAAGTGAAAGACCGAAGGAAAACAAGCTCAACTAGAGACAGAGAGGCTGACAGACTGAAATGCAAATATAGTCAGAAGAAAGAGAGGGAGATTGACATCGGAGGATACAGGATACATGCCATTTATTTGAGTATTGGATTGTGTACAGTGTTGTTTTTTCTTTCTCATGTTTTCTACTTCCCCAGTGAATTCTTAAGAGGCTTAGTGTGGTCAATAATTGTTTTCTTTTCTGTTTCACATGACATTTCCTTTGGTGTCAAGTATACAAATACTTGAGTTAAATTTACAGATAATGAAGATAGGCATCGTCCAGCTTTTAACACTTAGAAAGCTCTTGTGAGGGGCGCCTGGGTAGCGCAGTCGTTAGGCGGCTGCCTTCGGCTCCGGGCGTGATCCCGGGTTCTGGGATCGAGCCCCACATCAGGCTCCTCCGCTGGGAGCCTGCTTCTTCCTCTCCCACTCCCCCTGCTTGTGTTCCCTCTCTCGCTGGCTGTCTCTCTCTGTCAAAATAAATAAATAAAATCTTTAAAAAAAAAAAAGAAAGAAAGCTCTTGTGAAGTTAAATTTATAAAATTAACTCTTAATGAAGTACGTATTCTATTTCATTTTGAGACCAAATGTACATGTTCCCAAGTAAGAGTTTGAAGACAAAGACTGAAATCAGTACTTTTCCCCCAAGTTGTGATGCCTAGTCTAATCTCTTCCTCCTTAGTAACTAACAGTTAACCTCAGAGAGGGTATTCTAAGCCCCATCTATTCCCAAGTCTTAAATAATAAGTGACTGTTATTGCCATGTGTTAATTATGGCCAGAGTTGTCTGGCCTTTGTTCTGGCTATCTAGAAAAGTTCTCTAAATTGGGAGTTTATGAATCTAACTTCCAGACTTGAGTGGATTTTCTACCTCATGGATTAAATATGACCTTTATTTTTTTAATGGTCATTGGAGTTGTCCTCGCTCATAGTCGTAAGTCTGTACTTAGAGAATGTAATGTGATTACGTACACTGTTATACATGTATTAATTATATACACATAATGCCTATAAGAAACTTGTGTTTCTTAGTACATTCTAAAGCCAGGTACAGTAGATTTTATCTGCTGTTTTGGAATGTCTTCATATCTGCTGCCTTTTCATAATGATAATTAAAAGTTGGCTGTTTCTCTGTGGCTAAATTCTTACATAATTTTATTTTGTAAACTGAAATTGCCCATCAAATTTAACTATAAGTCCTGTGATAAATAAAACCAGTGGTTTTACCAAAATCAGTTAATTTCTGTTATCTCAAAAAATATTTTTAAAGCTAATGGCATATCAGGGATTAAAGGTTAGCATGTATTTGTTTCTTAGTTTTCTGTTGGCAGAGCAGCTGTTTGAGGATTTGCTAATAAATTGAGAACTGAGGTTGAAAATACTCTAACGGTAAAAGGAATACTAGGTATTTTGGTTTATTAAATATCTTATTCTCAAAGTTTAGATTTTAGATGTTGCCAATAAATTAGATGTATAGAATTGAAAGATAAAGTTATTTTATTATACAAATACTATTATAGTAATATTCATAAAAGGAGTTAAGTTACCATCGTGTGTGGCCTAATTTAGAAGCAAAAATTATAGTATCAAAAACCGTCTATATGACCTGGGTCTTCATGTCTTTGTAATTCATTCATTTATTTAAATTTAAAAAAATAGCCTTAAGTGTCTTTTTTGTGTCACAGAATTGAGATTTGCTTTGAAATGTCTGGTTCTTTATTATAATATTGTTTAAATGGTTCACAGTGGTATGGTTATCCATACTCTCTGAACTGTTGCATTACCTGAAATGTAAAAACATATTGGTTAATAATTGTTTTCTAGTCAAAACAGAAATAGATTGAATTTAGTTTATTCTAAGTGTAATAAATAAAAAAGTAAATAAATGATTTGAAGCAAGTGTGCCAAGTAAAAATTTATGAGCAGTGTACCATTTTTGTTGTTCATTCTGACTTCTAAAAGCTCTGAATTTTTTATACTTTCTATAGGGGAAATCTGTCTTATATGCAGTGGAAGAGATAATAAACCCTTTATATAAGGCTTCTGGAAACATTTTATTCCATAAGTGATTTTCATGCCCATAATATGTCTTTAGTGGATTAAGCCAAATGGCTTGCCCTAAGTCAGAGATAGAAGAGGGGGAAACATGTCATTGTAAAGAACCAGGCAGCAATCCTAGAAGGTCTTAATAACTGGAAGCAGATTTTAAATGGGCAGTCCTGGAGCTTAAACACAATACTTCCTATGTTAAGGTGTGTTATCTTGCTGTCTGTCATTGCACTGCTTACACATCAGCAGGTAAGTGATAGTGGGAGCTCAAGACCAGAGGTCTGCTACATGTTTCTGCAAGAAGTATATAGTCTCAGGAGAATAGTTGTACTGCCTCTTTTCCACAACATCTGAGTGATTAGAAAACACAGGGTAGGAAATATCTTTTAACATGACAGAAATAGCAAATTATGTAAATCTCATACCCGACATACAGATAATTTTAAGTATACTTTTAAGAGTTTGATATTTGCCTGCCCCAACATAGGTTGTTTTTAAATAAACATGCTTTTAATTTTTTATCTGCTCTGTAGATGAGTGATTACTTGAGCCAGTGTTATTACAACTAAGTTCATGTTAATAAACGTGATGGAGCAATGATGTAGGGTATAAGTAAATAATTTCTTTTCTTCAAATGTTAGTCATTTGAGGGTGTTTTTCTTTAGACTTCTCTGATGCTTTTCTTTCTACCATCAAAAAGTCAAGTTAATATTAGCTTTTTTATTTTCTTCAAGCCCTTTTATTTTCTAAAGGGTACTGCTCCATCAGTATATTGAATCAAATGGAGGGCATCATCCTGGGGGAGAGAAATAGCTTACCCCTCTTCTCTCAAATTCTAGTATTATATTACCACTTAACTTGTCTTAATGAGCCACACTTACCTTGGAGAATCATATTAAATATTTCAAAACAATACAAGTATGTTTGAATTAACCTGTTTCTAAAACTTTTGGTCTTCAGGTTCTTTGGGCAGATCTTGAAAGAACCTTCTCCTACATATACCAAATTCCTGTGTAGAAGGGCTATATTTTTAACTATAGATTCACATAGAAAATGAATGATTCCTGTGTTTACAATTATACAAATATGAATATTTAATATATAAAGATTTCAGTCAGTTGGAAGATTTACTCAGCTCTGCATTTCCAGTATACTGACATGAGAGTTCATTTGATTAATAGAAAGTGAGTGAATAGAAATGCTGCTGTGGACTTTGTTATTAATGAGGACCTAGAACTGTAATGTCTTTGCTTCTTTTTTACAGTCTTAATATCTTGTGACAGTTGTGTACTTGTCTTGAATTTTATCTCAAGGAGTGTATGTACTTTTTAAAAAAGTTGTAATCTTGCTAATAATTTCCTACTGGTTTTACAGCTGGCATCCCTCGTTCAGTATTAAAAGATTGGCGTAAAGTCAAGAAACTGAAGCAAACTGGGGAATCCTTTTTACAGGATGACTCCTGCTGTGAAATAGGGCCTAATTTGCAAAAGTGCCGGGAATGTAGACTTATTCGGAGTAAAAAAGGAGAAGAACCAACTCATTCACCAGTGTTTTGTAGATTTTACTACTTTAGACGGTAAGTGAAAGCACGTAATTGGGGGAAGATATGTTTATTGGATATTGGAAATCATACTGTCATTCTGAAGGTCCCTTATAGAGGTAGGAATGAGTCCTTCCAGCTTCCCTATTTCTGAAACATTATAAAAGAGTATTAAACTTTTTTTGTGGTAAATTTAACAATAGCTAACTATAGGACTAAATTCATAATGTGTTGTGTTAATACGGCCTTTCTCTTCTGAGAGATTTATTCATCCTTAATGAGAAAATGTTATTATTTTTTCTAGAAAATAATAGGAAACAGCAATTTATTTGATTTAAGGAATTTTTAAAAGTTTATATACTTTGACCAAAACAGTGTTGCATTTAATATCTGTGTATTAGCTAGCAATCACTAATAGTCTATAAATCTAGTTAAACAATCTAGTCATTAAACTAAAGTCATTGCATTATATTGCACTACCCATACTCTAGTTAAACATGTAGCTATAAAAATATGAGTTATGAGAAAAAGGATGTCATTAGTACCATGACACATTTCACAGGTTTTGTAGTAAGTATAAAAACAACTTATAGTTGTTATTATCCCACATACTACTGTAATATTAACATTACTAAATAATTCTTCAATACTAAAATCATGCATAGACTTGTAAGAGTTCAACAAAAAGAATAACTGGGTGACCCAGCCACTAGAGACTAATAGTTAAATGTCTCGGGTTGTAGAATCATTCATTCCTGGGTTTTAGCTCTTTCTCTTGACTCCTGTATGACTTTATTACAGCTAAGCCTGTCTCATATGCATAATACTAATGATAGTGGTACCTACCGCAGAGAGATTTCATGATTAAATGAGATAAAGTACACAAAGTCCTTAGTTTAGTACCAAGCACATATGAATGATGTATTAATGTTAGCTTGTTATTTTCCTAATCATCACCATCATCCTCTTCCTAAGAGGTTAGGAGACACTTTGCTCCGGCAAATATACCTATGCTGGTGGCCCAGTAGAGACCCCAAGAAATGTATTGGTAGGAACAGAACAGGTTCTATTTCTTATTTTTACTTCATGGGCTTTCTAGCCAACAATCCCTAAAGGACAGACAACTTTAAAGAATAGTAACAAAAGGTCATACACATGGAATTGCAGAAAAGATGAAAAAAGAAAAGGAAAGTTGGTTGGGGTGCCTGAGTGGCTCTGTCACTTGTGTCTGACTCTTGATTTCAGCTCAGGTCATGATCTCAGGTTGTGAGATGGAGCCCCGTGTCAGCAACCTGCTGGGTGCGGAGTCTGCTTAAGATTTTCTCTCTCCCTCTCCCTCTCCCCCTCCCCTATCCCTCTCTTTAAAAAAAAAAAAAAAGGGAAAGCAGGTTTGAAGGAAAGAAATGTTCAGATAGAGATAGTAACACAAAGCTTAAGTGAGATGATGGATTACAACAAAGGGAGAAATCTGGTTTAAAAAAAAAAGGAAAGGTTTAGGTAATTAAAAGTATGAGAAAAAGGGATGATAAAAGGAAGGTTCTTGGTGTCCATTGGAAAAATAGAGAATGAATTGTAATGAACTGCCGATATCCCCTGATTAAGAGTAAAAAGAATAAGTACTATTATAACTGAAAAATAACCACCAACCAGGAAAAGAATGGCAATTTTGCCTTCCATTTACCCTAAAATTTTCTGAATTGAGTTGTTACATGAATTGGATGTCAGAAGCTGAGAGGAACTAAGCACACATAATTGGGTTCCTCATAAACCTTTGAGAGTTTCATCCTTGTTCCTCTAAGTCATAAATAGTCATTTTAATTAATGAAAACAATGTATCTTTACTTGGCATTTTTTTTTAATCTTCCCAGTGAAAGTCTTAAGGTGATTTAGGGCATTTTCTTTCCATTTATGTGTGTATATATTTATTTATTTAGAGGGAGAGTGGGTACAGAGGAAGAGGCAGAGGGAGGGAGAATCTTAAGCAGGCTCCTCGCTCAGCAAGAACCCAAGACAGGGTTTGATCTCAGGACCCTGAGATCATGACCTGAGCCAAAATCAAGAGTCAGATGCTAAACCAGCTGAGCCACCCAGGCACCTCAATTTAGGGCATTTTCAAGTAAGAGGTTCTTGATTTAGGTTATGTGTAAAATAACAGCATTACTCTAGGCAGCATTTGGCCAGCATTTTAACTCTTGTCCTCATCAAACACTTGAAAAAAATCTTATTTCTTGAAATAACCTAAAATTGCTGCTGCTTATCATTGCCATTTGCGTAACACTATGGGAGTCATTTAAATTTGTTAAATTTAATTAATAATTAAAGTATGTGTGTATATTAAAGACTACCCTATTTTCTTATTTTTTAACATGAATATATGTTTATAATATAAAAGTGTAAATTAATTATAAATTTACAACATTATAAAACTGAACTTCTGTCTAGGTATCTAATCCTTTTATGTTTAATATTTCAGATTGTCATTTAGTAAAAATGGAGTGGTTAGAATAGATGGTTTTTCTTCTCCTGACCAATATGATGATGAAGCTATGAGCTTATGGACACATGAAAATTATGATGATGATGAACTAGATGTAGAAACTTCAAAATACATCTTGGATATCATAGGTGATAAGTTCTGTCAGTTAGTAACATCGGAAAAAACAGCTTTGTCCTGGGTGAAAAAGGATGGTAAGGAAGTTAAATATACAACTGTACACATTTCATTTTAAGACTTTCTCTTTCAAGTGTGCTTAATGGAATTAAGTCCCTAATTTTACCTGGTTTCATTGATATTTAATTTTGATTTCACTTTTTTACGTACAAATGGCACCTATATGTACTTAAGGTAACATATTTTCCAACTGAGGTTGTAATGAATGGATTAATAGTTCATGAAATCACAATAGCATTATGCTGTGTCTGCCATTATGACATACAGTTAGCATCATAGGGATATTTCAGAAGTGAAATGGGGAAATTTCAGCATTTGCCAGAGAAAGACGTGGTCCATACCAAGTTTTTAATCTGCTGTGGTTCATCACAGTCTTTAGAGTTAGATGGATTTGTATTTGAATCTCAGCTTTACTCCTTGCTTTTAACTGTATGACTGTAAAATGTGAATAACTATCTCATAGCTTTGTTTAGAAAGTAGTTAATTATGTTTAATTATGTAAAGCACCTAACATGAATTACTCTAAATGTTAGCTTCTTTTCCTCCCTTTCTTTTAAATCAGTGGTTTGTCCCTCAAGGGATGTTTAACAATGACTGGAGACATTTTTTGGTTACATAACTGAAAGGTTGGGGGTAGGTGATAGAGTACTAACATCTAATGGGTGGAGGTGCAGGTGCCACTAAATATTCTACATTGCACAGAGTAGTCCCTCACAATAGAGAATTATTCAGTCAGAAATCTTAAAAGTGCTAAGGTTGAAAAACTCCATTAGATGTAAATCTTCTGAAGAGAATTACTAATTCGAGAAATCTGTTGATCTTTAGTTAAAATACCCTTGGAAGTTCTTGGTTTGTCTTTAAATTTTTGTTTTTGTGTATTTCATCGAAAATTGTGTGGAAAAAAGCATGTTTGCCTTTAAATTTTTATTTCTCTGTATTTCAGCCAAAATTGCCTGGAAAAGAGCAGTGAGAGGAGTCCGGGAAATGTGTGATGCATGTGAAGCAACATTGTTTAACATTCATTGGGTCTGCCAAAAATGTGGATTTGTGGTCTGCTTAGATTGTTATAAGGCAAAGGAAAGGAAGAGTTCTAGAGGTTGGTTTATAACTCTGTATTAATTGAAATTTTTATGATGTTCATTTTCTTTAGGATCACTCATCTGGAAAATGATACGTGTGTGAGGGTTTTTCTTTTTTCCGCTACTTTATTTTGAATATATTATATTAAAGAAGTTTTGTGACGTTTATTAATGGCCAGATTTTCTAGAATAAAAACTGCATCTTTATCCTTTTATCCTCATTAGTAAGATCCACCCTCTCATTTCAAGTAGGTAGTTTTGTTGTTGTTGTTTTTAAGATTTATTTATTTATTTATTTATTTTAGAGAGAAAGCGTGAGCGGGGTGGGGGTAGGGGCAGAGGGAGAGGAGGGGAGAGAATCCTCAAGCACTCCCTGCTGAGTTTGGAGCCTAACAAGGGGCTCGATCCCATGATCCTAAGGTGAAATCAAGAGTCAGACATTTAACTGACTGAGCACCCAGGCACCCCTCAAGCAGGTAGTTCTTTAATGTAGCCCAGTTTAGGATAAGCTTTGCTACTTTCAGATTCCAGTGTGTAGGAGCCCGAAGTCCGTTCTAGAACCTGTTAATTACACGGTCATGCACATAAGTCACAACTGAAGACTTACTTATATGAACTGATTTTTCTAAATAATTGGTCCATAAAGTTCTTTTTTTTTTTCCTTCAAATTTTTATTTAATTGCTAGTTAGTTAACATAGTTAACTGTATAACCAATATTGGTCCAGAGTAGAATTCAGTGGTTCATCACTATGTACAACACCCAGGGATCATCACCAGTGCCCTCCTTAATACTCATTACCCATCTAGCCCATCCCCTACCCACCTTCCTCTTCCATCAGTTTGTTCTCTGTCCTGAAGACCATAAAGTTCAAATCAAAATGTTCAAGAATATGCTTCCGTCAGTATCATTTATCCCCTAGTTCTTAGAGAATGAAGAAGTCTTTATTACATATGAAAGTAGTCTCTGAATCTATTATTTCTAATCTCTAGATAAAGTGGCACAAAAACAGGTGTTCTGCCTGTTAGTACATCTGGAGATAATATAAAATTTAAAAAGGAGGTAACTAAATTCACCTTTTCTCATTCTTAAAGTGTTTTTAGAAAGTGTATCCAAGGCAAACTTGGAAGTAGCTTCCTAATACTAGTAACCTGAAATTTTTCAGTAATTTGTTTGGGATAAAGTCATCATGAAATGAGAGGATTCAAATTGTAAATATTAGAAGTAAAATCATGTTTAGTGATAGAAACTGTTTAATGTCTAAAAATGATGAACATCATTTTCATATCCAGGTACTCTTTTTCAGAATTGTGTATCAGATAAGTAAACCATGAGTTAGCCGTCAGTATCTTTTCCACTGGTAAGATTATGAAAGCCTTTTAACTCTTTTTCTTAAACACTGAGCACTTATCCAGAAAGACCCCTGGAGTGGGGGCACGTTTCCAGACATCACGGCCAGGTGTTTCTGTGATATGCAAAAGACAGAAAATATGAGTAAAATGTGAAACTATAGTAAGGAGTGCATTCTAGGGGCGCCTGGGTGGTGCAGTCAGTTAAGCATCTGACTCTTGGTTTCAGCTCAGGCCGTGATCTCGGGGTCGTGAGATCGAGCCCCACATTGGTCTCTGCGCTCCGCAGAGTCTGCTTAGAACTTTCCCTCTGCCACTCCAGTGTACATGCATGCATGCACATGCTTTCTCTCCCCGTAAAATAAATAAATCTTTTTAAAAAAAGGAATGTATCTTAGGCATTTACTATCTTCAAAATTATAAAAATATATTTGGATATTTTCTGTTAATAGAATTAGCTGCACTGTTATAAAACTTCATCACGTGCATTTTATCTTCCTTTTTCCTGACTCCATATTACTTTTGTTTTCCCTTTGTCTAATTAAAAAATTAATTTATTATATTTTGCTATATTGTATGCACATATATATGAGTATATAGCATTTTCTGAATAAGATAAGGTATATATAATAAACCTAAATAATGGGTGTTTCTATTGATATTCATAGTACAGTTAATTTTAAAAGCATAGTCTGTCAGTCACTGTATCTTTTTTTTAGTATAATCTATATGCCTTAAGTTATATTCTGTTATCTCTATATCTGTTTCACTGTTAAATATTGTAATAAACTCATTGACTAGGTTGTACCTTTATATAGTGGTAATTAGCATAAGTGTCTAAAATATAAACAGTTAGAAAACATAAGTTAACTGTGTAGGCTCTGGGGGGAAAAGTTGGGTTTTGGGTTTTTTTTTTTTTTTTAAGATTTTATTTATTTGAGAGAGAGCTAGGGAGCACAAGCAGGGGGGAGGGGCAGAAGGAGAGGGAGAAGGAGGCTCCCCGTTGAGCAAGGAGATGGATCCCAGGACCCTGGGATCATGACCTGAGCCGAAGGCAGATCCTTAACCAACTGAGCCACCCAGGCAGCCCGAGTTGGAAAGCTTTTAAAGAAAACCAGTTTTAGACATTTTAGCCTGGATTTGAATTTTATTTCATCTGAAGCTTTTCATGAAATAATAGTTGTGGATTTTTATGCTGAATATAATGAGCTATTTGGTATTTATTGAAGCTGTTACAGCTACAATGTAAGTAGCTGTCTGTCATTAAATTTATAGAAAAAGATTTTCTTGAGATCAAGATAATTGAATGTTTTTCCTGTGTATTATTTGCCTCATGCTATGCCTCAGTATGTTTACAACTCCAGGTATGGAGCCTTGTTTGAAGGCAGTAGTAACAAATATTTTGTGTAAAATAGCAGCTTTTTGACATCTTGTGGCAGTTTGTCTACATGTCTTTAAAACATAAAAGAAAAATAGCAGTAGCCTCAAGTTTGTGTCAGTCTAACGTACTAAGGTCAGGCAACAGTACTTTTTTGCATAGAAAATAGTGAAGAGATAAAAGGAGATTAGTGACAGAGAAGCTAAAATCAAATAAGGAAGATAGAGGTAACAAATACATGGTAGTTTTAGAAAAGCCTCTATCAGTTGATACATTATATCAAGTTTGTATCTTGTTTTTATAAAATTCTCATAAAGATGGAACTGTTTTATTTTTTAAAAAACTGAACATTTGAAGCCTACTATTGGCATTTTATATAATTGTTAAGCTCTTAGGACACCTGGGTGTCTCAGTTGGTTAAGTGTCTGCCTTTGGCTCAGGTCATGGTCTCAGGGTCATGGGATTGAGCCCTGCATCAGGGCTCCTTAATCAGCAGGGAGCCTGCTTCTCCCTCTTCCTCTGCAGCTCCCCCTCCTTGTGCTCGTTCTCTCTGTCAAATAAATTAATAAAATCTTAAAAAAAAATGTTAAGTTCTTTATATACAAGCCACCAATTTTATAATTATAAAACCATGACAGATATAAAAGTATATATGTTGTAATCATACAGATAAAGAACTGTATGCTTGGATGAAGTGTGTGAAGGGACAGCCTCATGATCACAAACATTTAATGCCAACTCAAATTATACCTGGTTCTGGTAAGTATAAATGCACATTATTTACTTAGTAGTGTAATAGCTCTTGCTTACTCTAGATTATTTAGGAGTATGTAGGAGTATAATAGAACGGAGCGGTAAGATTTATCTGATCTTGAATTGTTTTTGTTCACTTCTTAGAATCTTCTATGTAATAACACTAGCAAGGCAAGCCCAGCCCCAGTGACAAAGAAGCCCAGAGGAACCATTTTAGAGGGGGATAACTAGAGTGTAATGAAAATGCTTATTAGATTTATGATATTCTCCCTTTTTTGAGCATACTGAATTTTTAATAGTAGAGGTAAGAGAGAAATAGAGAACATGAATTTGGCTGAATGATCAAACCTGAAATATATGGAAGAGATGAAGGAAAAAACGGGAAGAAAAGTGAAAGGACACAAGAAAACCTGCATAAGAAAAACAGGAAAAAGTTTTACGATCTTAACAACTAGGGGTAATCCTTTTATTAAATACACTATTATTTTTTGTAGTTTTGACAGATCTTCTAGATGTGATGCACACTCTTAGAGAAAAATACGGTATTAAATCCCATTGTCATTGCACTAACAAACAGAATATACAAGTTGGAAATTTTCCTGCAATGAATGGTGTATCTCAAGTGAGTACAACTTTCTAATTATTCAAGTGAAACGCATGGTTAAATTAATCAGCTTTCATATTTGAAATCCAATTTAGGACTTGGGTTTTATGAACTTATGTTTCTAATTTACTGTATAAATATATCTACTACATTTAACTCTGAATAATTGAAAAGGTAGTATTTTAAAAGTTTAATTGTTCTACCATTACAGGTTTTACAGAATGTTCTTAATCACAGTAATAAAATTTCTCTGTGCATGCCTGAGTCTCAGCAGCAAAATAACCCTCAGAAGTCTGAGAGTAATGGCAACAGCAGCCCAGGGAGTGACGTAAGCACAGACAGCAAGTTAACTCCTCCAGAATCCCAGTCACCACTGCACTGGTTAGCAGATCTTGCAGAGCAAAAGTCCAGAGAGGAAAAAAAAGGTAAATATAATTAAATATGTAATAGAGGACCATAATATAACCAACAATGTACATTAATGTATAATATTCACTTATTATAATCTATATTTGTCTTTTGCTTGCATTATGAATGGCTTAGATTCAGGAAAACATTTGTTTTCTATTGTTAGGAACTCACCTTCCTATGATTGTATCAAAATTAGTTACAGAATCATTTGTGGATGAGCATATCACTAAAGCCACCAGGGCAGTAGATTTGTAACTTAAACTATACTTTCTCCCTGTCTTAGCTGTAGCATTTTTCATTTGTGACAGGTGCAAACTCAGCTACATGTCTGAGATATTGAGGAAGGCCTTTTCATATTCAAACTGTTTGACTCCATTTTGAAGGATCTAATCCATCCTCTGGTGTGTGTTCAGGTGAATAAATCACTAGTGCTACACTTTTTACCTCTCACTGTCAAATGTAGGGTCCCAGTTTTTTCTGTACTTTAGTAGCGTGCTTAATTTTATTTGAATTTTGTAAATGTTGTATTTCAGAAAACAAAGAATTTGCCCTTGAAAAGCAAATTAAAGAAGAGAGAGACCAAGACAACCCTGATTCTCCAAATAGCAGAACATCACCTCCTGTGTCCCAGAATAATGAACAGGGCTCAACTTTACGAGATTTGCTGACCACGACTGCTGGCAAGCTACGTGTGGGTTCTACAGATGCTGGCATTGCCTTTGCCCCCGTGTATTCAATGGGAACTCCAGTGAGTAAGATGCCAGATTTTTGGTTTTCATATGGACCTTAAATTTAGATGATTTGGCTATGAGCTACACAAGAGATAGATGCAAATGAAATAAAATACACTTATTACTAGATATACTCCCAATTGCATTATAAATTTCATAGCTTAAAAGCTGGAGGTTTGGGGTTTTTTTTCCAAGATGAAAACGGTTGTGGGGAGGGGCATTTAATGCCAGAAGAGCCCTAAGGGACTACTTCAGAATTTGAAAATGACATATTTTGTAGGGGAAATAAATCACATGGTTAATGTTTTATTACTTAAAATATTTAGTAATCAGTTTTTGTTTTAATTATGCACCAGAAGAAAATAAGAAACAATAATTGCATAGGTAGGCACAAATTTTTAGTGATCTGTAAAAGTACATGGGAGATTCCACCCATCTCTCTCTTCTGCCCTAGCCCTAAAATAATATAAAAGGCCACACTTAGACTTTCTGCGGACCTGATAGTTTCTCACGTAGAAGACCACCAGACTTCTGGTTCCTATCTGTTAGGAACAGTGTAAGGACTATAGATGCATATCCACTGACATGATTACATATTCTTGAAGGCACATAAAATGTTTGTGTTGGTTGTTTGCTATGTTAGTAATAAACCAAAGTGAATGTTTAAAGATGTATACATTTCCTCTCAAAATATAACTTTTTCCCTAATAGAGTGGTAAAAGTGGAAGGACTATGCCAAACATTCTTGATGACATAATTGCTTCAGTTGTTGAAAACAAAATTCCACCAAATAAAGCCTCTAAGATAAATGTAAAACCAGAGCTGAAAGAAGAGCCTAAAGAGAGCAAAAAATCACCCATGGAGGAAAACAATAAATTGTACAGTGATATACCACATTCTTGGATCTGTGAGCAGCATATTCTGTGGCTTAAGGATTATAAAAATACCAATAATTGGAAGCTTTTCAGAGAGTGTTGGAAACATGGACAAGTGAGTATTTTAAGCTGATTAGTGAAACTGAAACGGTTGGATAGGAACAAAGGGGAAAGATAGTACGTAACACATTTGGAAGTAAGATATCAAAAACAAAAAGGTTATCAGAATTACTGTTTCTGAATTCTTATTTTTTGGTCAGATTTATATAAATTAATAGGGAAGCACTGATTGATGTTATATTTTTTAGCTATCAGTCAAAAGACTTTTAAGAAAGCCATATATTTACAAAATTTGGTACTTCCTTTTTTACATTTGTATTTTAGTCCAGTTAACAGATTCATATCTATAGAAGCATTTACCTCAGATTAACAAAATGTGTAGATCTTTTTGCCTTTAATGTTCATCCATAGATCATTTATTCATCATATCTTGAATGACATATTTAATTCTGTTCAAATGAAAATGATTTTCTCTTTTACCAGAGTTTTCATAGAATGCTTAAGACACATTTCAGATGGCAATATATTACATTAATGAAGAAATTTTGTGAACAAAATTAAAAATTTGCATGATTTAGTATTGTGTTGTTTTTTTCTTGCTTCCTGGAAAACATCATTTGCATTTTATTTTACTTTCTTCATTGAACAGGTAGTTACTGAGCTCCTAATAAAATCTAGTCTTTGTGCTGGCTATTAAGGATATAAAAATGAGTAAGTTGTATGAAAATAAGTAAGATGAGTAAACTATTTTAGTGCAGTGGTTCTTAATCTTTTTAGGTCACTAATCCTTTTCACAATGTGAAGAAAACTTTGTTCCTTTCTCCCCAGAAAAAATTCATACCCATGTAATGCACATACACAATATTTAGGTTCTTATTTCCTTTTTTTTTTTTTCCCCTTTGTTTTCTGGTTGGCTCCCCTTGAAGCCCTGATGCCATTGGCGGGTCATAATTTAGACCACTTGATTTGGTGTGTGCTTGAGCCGTCACATAATTATTTTAATAAGTACATTAAATATTCTGAGAACTTTGTTAAAGTGCTATAAAAACCCAAAGAGGGAGTGATTAGGCTAGAGTACTAATTTAGAAATGCTAGTCTGAATTGATGCCTCAGGGGTTAAGTGAAATTTTTCTAGATGTGAACAAGAGGTTGGAAATAAACAAAAGCATCAGGTGCTTGGGGAACTCTTAAGTAGTTTTGTTTGGAACATAGATAAAAGAGTTCTGTGGGAGAATGGTGAGAAATGGTAGTTAGGGTTATGATTATGAAGGCCCTTTGTGTATTACACTAAGGAGTTTGAATTCTATCCTATAGATGATAGTTTTAATTGATGAGTCAAAGTAATCAGATTGACGTATTAAAATAACTGATAGCAAAGCAGATTGGAAATTGAATTAGAGGAAAATAAGGCTATAGGCAAGGAATCAAAATAGGAAGGTTTCCAGTATTTTGAGAAAATGATGATGATGGTAGCCTAAGAATTCTGCTTGAGAATATTCTAATATACTAGATAATTACTTGCCCCTCATTTTTTTAACAATATGATTACCATTAGAAAGAGTGGCATAGGGCTTAATAGGAGTATTATTGGATAGCCATAATAGGGGCTGGGAATTAATACCTGAATTGTCAACAATAGGTAATTAATAGCTGAACCTGTTTTTAATAGTTGATCATATTATTAGCCTGTTGAAGGGAAGTTTAATGGAGTGGTGCCCCAAATAAGTAGTTAAGCAGCCTTCAGGTGATTTTTGTTGTTTTTCTTTTCTTCTGAGATATCTTTTGTGATAAGAACCCTAGCTAGAGGTTATTCTGCTCTGTGGTACCC
Source organism: Ursus maritimus (assembly GCF_017311325.1). Classification (NCBI taxonomy): domain Eukaryota; kingdom Metazoa; phylum Chordata; class Mammalia; order Carnivora; family Ursidae; genus Ursus; species Ursus maritimus. Next base: position 60,839,017 of record NW_024426885.1, read on the forward strand.
GAAATAATAATTATCTTAATGAAGTTTAAGATGACTTAATAAATATATTTCATAAGAGATTCTCAAGTCACAACTTTCTTTGTTCTCTATATCCCAGATTTTGCTTCTTTTAAAATAAAGGAATTGAAAAAACCCAAAACCTTGGGGATAGTATATCAGATTGTTGTAGAGGTTTTTTTACATCAGCATTGGAGTTTTAGAAGCTTTAAATCTTCAGTTGTTAGTTTTTGGGTTAGATACCCGTGAGGGAATTCAAATTCATATGATTTCGTAGGAGAGATTTACTTTCAGGGAGTCAGCCATTAAGCTTGAAATTTAATGTCTTGCCTGGTTGTTTAATATTTTTATTTATCATGATCCTTGTGGAGGTAAAGAATGTGTATATGTGTTTTAAGTGATACAAATTATGTTTTAATCTCAAGGCCTATATGTATTCTATTAAAATCTTATTATATATATCACACATATAGATATATAAGTAGGTTATGTTCTGCCTTCAAAAACTAGTCTATAAATAAAGCAGCCAAAAATCCATATTTATACTACCTAGAACTGAAATTTTTAGTCTAGACTTCTTTCCTGAAAATTTACTACATGTTAATTTTAATTTTAAAAAAATGGCAATGTATTTTACATGGCATTCTCTCATTACCTGTTCTCTTTGACAGTATATTATGTACAGCTTTTCAGGTTAGGGACTATTTTCAGTAGTCCTTTTATTTTCACAATTTGTCATTAGTCCTAAAATTTAACATGTTATCTGTTTGTTGTATATGTATATAAAATCGAATTTTGGAAGTGTCCATATACCTTTTAACTTACTTATCGATCTATCTATTTATTTATTTATAAGCCTGCAGTGGTTTCTGGTGTGCATAAGAAAATGAACATTAGCTTGTGGAAGGCGGAATCAATTAGTCTTGATTTTGGAGACCACCAAGCTGATCTCCTGAACTGCAAAGACAGCATTATTTCAAATGCCAATGTTAAGGAATTCTGGGATGGTTTTGAAGAAGTTTCAAGTATGTTGTTTTTTGTTTGTTTTACTGTTTTCTGAAACATATCCCCCCAAAATTATAAATTGCAAATATGACTTAACAGATTTTTAATCTTTGAAACTTCTAAATTATTTTGGCTAATAAAGAAGAGACAGATACTTGGAAACAAGGGACTGCGTCTTATTTCTTGATTCCACCCCTAATTTATTTATACCATGTTTCTTTATATAGGGAATATTTTTGGCAATCCCATAAACCTTTGAGAATTATAAAAGTTATGTAAAACACTTAGAAAATTAAAAGTAAAAATGTAAGACTAGTTTCAATAACAATTGTAAACAGATTTTTAAAGAATATTTTTGCAATATTACAAATACCTAAATACATAAGGAATAAAAGTCCTAATACTATATAAGTACATAAGAAATTAAACTCAATAAGCAAGCATTCATTAAATACCTACTGTACAACAATCGAGTCATTCATTTTACATCTCTTCCTTCCTCTTCAAACATTAATGAAAATTAAAAGGCAGAAATTACCTTTTAATAATAAACTGTGTTTTTTATAGAACGACAAAAAACGAAAAGTGGAGAAACAGTTGTTTTAAAATTGAAAGATTGCCCTTCAGGAGAAGACTTCAAGACTATGATGCCAACAAGGTGCATGTTTTTAAAACTTGTTATTTTAATCCTTGGGTTTTTTAAATTGAGCTGAGATTATCCCCAGAAGTAGGATAAGGAACTACATATTTGACCTTCAGGCATTTTCCTTGCCAATTAAAAATAAATTAAGAACAAAACCCAATCTCTGTATTCTCAGCAGGATGAAGTCTTTATGTTAGGGCAGTAAAGGAAAGAATGCTAATATCAAAGGATGCGCGGTCCTGTTTAGGACCTCCCTTCTCTTGATGTTTTTAATTTGCTATGATTAGAGAAACAGAATTGCAGTTTTAGTCAGTGTCACTTCTGTTGTGTGCTTGTCCTTGTGTTAGGCATTGATTTAAACTTGAATGAAATCAAGGAAAGTGTTATTTGTCAGAACCCTTAAGGAAAGGTTGTATTAGGTTTCAAACAGCCTGAAAATTTTGTATATGAAGGCACCTAAGAATGTTAATCTGTATTCAAAAGAAGTCAATGTTGTTATTCTTCAGATACGAAGATCTTTTAAAAAGCCTACCATTGCCAGAATATTGTAATCCAGAAGGAAAATTCAACTTGGCCTCTCATTTGCCAGGATTTTTTGTACGCCCTGATCTAGGACCCAGGTTGTGCAGTGCCTATGGTGGGTATATATTTGCGTTTCTGTGTACTTGGAATTACATGAAATTTTAACTTCTGTCCGATGATAAATTGTCTAGTGATTTTTTAGGCTCTACTAAATCCGTTTTTTAGTAATCCATTGAAATCTTTTTTTTCTGTCAAACATTATATTAGAAATTAATAGCCAATATAGTTAAGTACTTGCTAATTCCTTGCAAAATATTTACTTCTTCTAGTAATTTGATTTTTGTGGAAATTTCTTGGATTGTGGCTCTTGGGGAGCAGGCTTTGGAGCAAGGAAACTAAAGCTCAAATTACAATTAACGAATTTTCCTCATAGAGCTGATTTTAGGGAGAATATCTAGGATATGTATTCAGTCAAATAAAATTCTATTTTACACACAGGTGTAGCTGCTGCTAAAGATCATGACATAGGAACGACAAACCTTCACGTGGAAGTCTCTGACGTCGTAAATATTCTAGTCTATGTTGGCATAGCAAAAGGAAATGGCATTCTCTCAAAAGCAGGTAAAGAAACTTGAAGAATAGAGGTCTGGAATGAAATTGAATAACCACACACACTCGGATTTATTATCTAGAATATCAGCCTCTGAGTAAACAGCAAAGATTGCAAAAAGAATTGCAGTGGATATAGAGATATTCTAATCTTTATTACTTTAAGAATGCTTTATTTACCTGTCTTTTTTTCAATATAGTAGAACTTTTAATTTTAAAAATTAGCATTTTTATTTGCTCCTTTCCTATCTTTAAATGTTCTGTTTGTGAAAATAAACTGTTAGGCTTACTTATAAACACTTTATTGGAGAATAGAAACTGGGTCCTGGGGTTCTGAGGATGATTAAGATTTGGTTTGTGCCTCAAACATTCTTCATTTTTTTCCCTCTACTGTCAGAGACAGAAGGGATCTTTTCTCCTAAGTAGATGCAACCATTCTGTCCATTGTGTAGGTTTTAGATTCCATCCTCTGGATTTCTTTCTGAAACCTTGTTCCATCTGCTGTCGCCTTCTATGTAAATAGGTCTTTAAACTTTTCCTCTGCGCTAGTTATTTTCTTCAGAGTAGAAGTACACTCTAGACTATTCCTTCTTTCTCAGAAGAAAACCTTCAAATCTCATCTCCTTGCCACCATCCTATAGCTCCTGCCTTCATAACAAATTCTTTGCTGTCTTTGTCAGCTCTTACTCACATTTCAGTTCAATGCAAGTTGGCCTTATACCTGCTGCCTCACTGAAATTACTATTACTGCAGCCCTCACTAACATTCACAACTGGATAAGTGGTCTCGTGATTTCTTTCTGGTCTTCTTAATGCTTGCCCCTCTGAAGTAAATGGCACTGTTGTTGATCACTGCCTCTTCTTTACATACGGCCGTTAGCTTCTGTGATACTACTCCCCTAGTTCTTAACTAACCTTATAGAATCCCAGGCTTTCCTAGAGTCAGAGAGTTTTTTTTCTACCTTTTCTAGTTTACAGGTACTTTATATGAAATTCTGTGCATGACCCAGTCACCACGTACATCACCAGCTCTCTATCTGGAGCCAAGAATGTATGTAAAGCTTAATGACTAGGTGCTGAGGACATGGGGGTTCCTATAGTATTCACTCTACTTTTCTGTGTATTTGACAGCTTCCATAAAACACAACCTAAATTCCCCCAAAACTAAAAACTCATACTGTTTCTCAGCTTCCTAAATTGACACTTAATTATAATTGATAAACTCTTTGCCTCCCCGACTCCCAAGGATTTGAGAGTCAGGCACACTTGGATTGTAGTCCCAGCTCTGATACAGAAATGTGTGACGTGCGCTTCAGAATACTTATCTTTTCAAAGCCTGTGACTCCACAGAGTCAATGATCTCTTTTGTGCCTCATTGCACTTTGTTCCAATCAGCCCCTATAGCATTTGTTCTACAAACAGAAGTTATGCCTGCTTTTCTCCTCCACTAGTGTCTCATGTCCTTGAAGGCTGAGACTTCGTTATTCGTCTTTGTTACTGCTCACCTCCCATCCCACATTTATAGTATAGTATTTTGTGTTTTAAGAAAACATTCATCATTTTAATCCTGTGGCTGCCTTTATCTGAAGCTTTTGTCACTCTTTATAGATGATCACCAAAAAAAGGAGTGATTAAAAAAAAAAAATGTTGGGGCGCCTGGGTGGCTCAGTCGTTAAGCGGCTGCCTTCAGCTTAGGTCATGATCCCAGTGTTCTGGGATCAAGCCCCGCATTGGGCTACCTGCTCAGCGGGAAGCCTGCTTCTCCCTCTCCTACTCCCCCTGCTTGTGTTCCCTCTCTCACTGCCTAATAAATAAAATCTAAAAAAATAAAATAAAAAATAAAGTGTTTTAGGGTAAATGCTTAAAACACCTCAAGAAATACTGACCTACTTAAAGCATAAGCTTTTTCCTCCACCTGGAATGGCTGTTCTACACACTTGTCTCCCTGGCAAATCCCTTCAAAGTGTAGCTCATGTTGTCATCTCCTCCTAGAGAGGCCTTCATTTAAAAAAAGCTTTCCCTACCGCAATAATCCCCCTCCTCCTTTTTTTTCCTTAAGATTTTATATATTTATTTTGAGAGCGAGAGCATGGGCAGGGGGAGGGGGCAGAGGGAGAGGAGGAAGCAGACTCCCCGATGAGCAAGGAGCATGATGCAGGGCTTGATCCCAGAACCCTGAGATCAGTACCTGAGCCTAAGGCAGACGCTTAACTGACTGTGCCACCCAGGTGCCCCACCCCTCCTCTTTTTTTTTAATTCAAAGAGCAGTAAAATTTATTTATTTGGGTTTTTTTTAAGATTTTATTTATTTATTTGACAGAGAGAGAGCACAAGCAGGGGGAGCAGCAGGCAGAGGGAGAAGCAGGAAGCCCATTGCGGGACTTTGACCCAGGCACCTCAAAGAACAGTAAAATTTAAAGGAAAAAAAAAATTGGGGAATCATTCTGAGGTCGCCAGTTTGTAATTTTGTTAACACATAACATTTGAGAACTGAACCAGTCTTTGTATATCTTTTGTATTCCTATGATTGCATTTACCGCACTGTGTGGTATTTTTATTTCCTACATTTATTAATACTCTCTTTTACTCTGTGAGGTCTTGACTGGGTCTTGTTTAACTCTATTCCCCAACATTCTAGGACAGTGCCTTGCATACATTGTAAATACTTAATGTCTGAATAAAGAAATCCTTGCAACCAACTTTAAACATAAAAAAGAATTTACTGTTACAAATTAAGAAACACCTGATGTATTCTTTATAGCAAACAATAAATTTCTTTTACTCTCAAAAGAACATTTCTTTAAAATATTCACTGTAGTTGGGGCACCTGAGTGGCATTCAGTTAAGCATCCAACTCGGTTTCCACTCAGGTCATGATCTCAGGGTCGTGAGATTGAGCCCCTCATCGGGCTCCACGCTGAGCTGGTGCTTGCCTGCTTAGGATTCTCTCTCCCCTTCTCCCTCTGCCTGCCCCTCACCCCCCAAAAATAAAATAGAGGTTATGATCCTTGCCTAGCTTACTAGGTAGTTAGTAGTGGTCATGAAAGTCTTTTGTAAGTTATGAAATGCTGTATGAGTACAAATCATTGTTATGACCACCCCCTTGGGACAGGAAGAAAGTTGGTGAAGTTTGATTTAGAAACCCTTGAGTTTTTAATCTCTCGTTCCTTGGTTTGCAGAAAACAAATGATCCGGGAAAGTTACTGTTACTCTGTCCCTTGTTACACATGGTCAGTGTTTTCTCTTATGTAACAGTTTACTGGGTTTACTTCCTCTTTAAGAGTCGTGATCTAGTCAGGCACTATACTGTTCTAGTAGATCAATTCTAGGATACTTGGCTTTCTGGTAGTTTTTACGGACCGATTTGAAAATATTCTCCTATGTTTCAGGAATACTCAAGAAATTTGAGGAAGAAGATTTGGATGACATTTTAAGAAAACGATTGAAGGACTCAAGTGAAATACCTGGTGCTCTGTGGCATATTTATGCAGGGAAAGACATTGACAAGATAAGGGAATTTCTTCAAAAGGTATAAATTTAGGTTGCAAATAGTTTATCTCTTTACCTTGAGCAAGGACTTAGTAATTTTTCAATGTAACCTCATTTAGCATTCAGGAATATAAGATCATTAAGTAATTTTTACTTCAAAAGAGAAGGGGACTTCTTACTGTTAAAAGTCAAAAGCTCCTTTCTCTTGCTCCTTTTGAAGCCTGTTTTGTGTTGAGGTATTTGAATGGCAACAACTTCTCAGTTGCTAGTGCTCTCCTGTCTCCTTAGAGCAACGAACTAATCTGTTGATGAGTCAGATGTTACCCTTGGTGAAAAGTGGTGAAAATTAATATTAATATGTCATAGAAACATCTAAAGAAGGTAGGATCTTTTTTTTTAATTCGATTAATAGTTTTGGCTGTTGACGTGGGCAGTAATTCTGCTCTTAACCACATCAATTGCTCTGTTATACTTAGTTGAATAGACTGAAATTTTGAGTAATCGTACCTTTAATTTAGTTGTTAGACACTGAATGAAACTGACATATTAATTTAGAATGGTTAGTTCGGTCCTTTGCTCAAATATTTGCTAAATCTGCAATTATTGATTAAAGGGACCATCATTGCTGCTTTTCTTATTATACTTCATTTTCTTTCAGAATGGACTTAAGGTTTGTCTCTGTGTTCAGTATGAAGTAAAAGAGCTGTAGCTCTGTACCTCTATCTTATCTCAGAATACCTACCAGTATTTTAACTTAAACTATTATAAATTATGCTTTTTAAAGCAGAATGATTATTTCACAGGTTAGTAAAAGGGTCCCTTGAAATTGATTTGTCAAAGATTAGAGGGTTAGCAACATAAAGGTATTTATCTTTGTACTTACATTTTTAAAAAAAGCAAGATCAGGAAATGTTTAAGTCTGTACATATGGATAGTTCCGCTTTTGACAAAAAAGCTACTAAACTAAGCTTTTCCTAATCTCTGTGGTATACTTTTGAAACAATTGTAAGGAAGAAACCAAAGGAACGGAAACTTCATGGTGGATGGAAGAGGTGAGAAGGTGCTAGTATGATTTATTTTATTAACAGCATCTCAGTGTGCAATATTGTTTTAATATCCTTTGGCTTTTCAAATTGTTATAGAACATTATTTTCTTTAACTTAAGCACATGCATTGTTCCATAAGATTCTAAAAACAAAAGATGGTTATTGTAAGGAAAATTGAAATTTAACTGAACAGAATTTACTATTTCCCTTACTTAAAATTGAAGCGTATATTTCAATTTTAATTCATATTGCAGATTTCAAAAGAACAAGGCCTTGAAGTTCTACCAGAACATGATCCGATACGTGACCAAAGTTGGTATGTGAACAAAAAGCTCCGCCAAAGACTATTTGAGGAATATGGAGTCAGAACCTGTACTCTCATTCAGTTCCTTGGTGATGCCATTGTGTTACCAGCAGGAGCACTTCATCAGGTACATAAAAACTTATTTCTCACACATCTATTACTGAAGGAACTGATTTTGAAAAAGAAATTGTTCTGACAAGTTAGAGAATGATCTGCACCCAGTTAGCTTTCATTAAGAAATCACTAAAATAGCTTTCCAGTGCTTGAAGAGATCTTACATAATTAAATGCTTTGAGAACTTAAATTGTTTCAGCGTGAGCCAGATTTCCATTTTTGTATTGTTTCCGGTTTAGTGGATCAAAATCTCATTTTTAAGACTTTTTATGGAGGAAAAAGAGATACTATATGTTCAGTTCTCAGTAGTGAGACTTAGCACTTAAGTATTAAGACTTAAGAGATCACATATTTTCTAAGGCACCAGATTGAGCAGAATGAAGTGTTGGCTAGACCATTCCATAATTCAGGCTTTTAGTGTAACTCCTGCCTTGTTGTTTGCTAACAGCAGTAGCATGTCCAAAGGAAGATACGTAATTTTTATAGCTATTAATCCATAAAATTTAAAAACTAAAATAAACACGTTACCTTTGTTTCTGTGGCTTGACTATGTGGCACCTGGAAAAAAGGCATAGAAAGATACTGGGCATGGAGGATTGGGTTAAAAGCATACGGTGGATTCCTATAAATAGACTGGAGCTACCACAGACCAGTTAGCCCTCATAGTAACAGAGTGTGCAGAGTAATCCCCAAAACCCCAAAACCTAGTTTGCCTCAGTTGGTTCTCCACATTTTCTACCACCTGGTAGTTGAGATGTATCTGATATGTGTACCTTTTTTTTTTTTTTTTTTTTTTTACCAAGGAATGTTTTTCACATTTTATATAACTATGCAATTACTCCCTACACCATTATATAATAGCACAAATATTCCTTAAGTGATAATAGTTGCTTAGTTTTTAACATGTCAAGCTCAGGGTTAGATTTATCATTCTTAGATATCAGATAGCATTTATGACCGTAAAATACAAACATCATAATAATTATACCTGTTTCACTACCTTAACTTCTTGGAGAAAAAAATACATTAAATGTATTAAGTTTAATGCATTATTTATATTAAATTGTTTTATTTTCCCATGGTCTTACCTAATCATTTCGGGGATGTTGTATCATTTATGATTCAAGTTCCCACATACCATTTTTTTTGCCTTCTAGTGTCCTATCAGAAAAGAGCTGATCTGTATGAAAATGTAAAACACCCTCAATGGAGCAGCCTATTTAAGAGGATAGTACAGTCAATCTTTTGTAAATAGAATTCTTTGATAATACAAGACAGGTTCCCTTGAAAATCCTAATAAATTATTTGACTTATCCAGTATCTATTTTCCTAAAGTTAAACTGGACATTGCATTTTTTTAAATTGAGGTATAATTTTAGTGCATAGTTCTATAAGTTTTGACAAATACATAGTTAGGTAACAACACAACAAAATACCAAACACTTGCATCACTCCTAAAAATTCCCTCCTGCCACTTTTTAGTCAACTTCTCCCATCTGACGTTCCTACAACTACTTACGTTTTCCTCCTATAGTTCTGCCTTTACTAGAATGTCATATAATATGTAGCCTTTGAGTCTGACTTTTCTTTTAAAATATATAATAAATTCAACATTCTTCTATGTTGTTGTGTATACCAGTAGTTGGATTCTTTTTATTGCTGGGTAGTTGTTCATTATATAAATGTAACAGTTTTTTAAATCCATTCACTAATCGAAGAATATTTGGGTGTTTTCTAGCTTGGGACAATATTAAGTAAAGCCACCAAAAATTTTGCATACAGGTTTTTCTGTGAACATTGATTTTCATTTCAGTTTGATAAATACCAAGTGATGGGATTTCCTGGTCATATAATAAATGTATGATTAACTTCACAAGAAACTGTCAGGTGGTTTTCCAAAGTGATTGTGCCATTTTCTATTCCCCAAAGTAGTGTATGTGATTTCTGTTTCCTCTGCTTATTGTCAGTTTGGTTTTTAAACATTTGAATAAGTGTGCACTGGTATCACATTGTAGATTTAATTTACTTTTTCCTAATAACTAAGTATGTCTAGCATCTTTTCATGTGCTTATTTGCCATCATCTATATATCTCTTTTGGTAAATCTGTGTGTTCAAATATTTTATACATTTTGAAGTTGGATTTTTCTTTCTTCTTAGTAAGTTTTTGAGTGTTCTTAACTACTCTACTTTATAAGCCCTACATCTGATATATGCTTTGCAAATATATTGTCCTGATCTGTGACTTGTCCTTACATTTTCTTAATGGTGTCTTCCTAAGAGAAGTGTTTTATTTTTTTAATTTATTTTTTATTTTTTTTATTATGATATGTTATTCACCGTACAGTACATCATTAGTTTTTGATGTAGTGAAGTGTTTTAATTCTGATGAAATTCAGGTGATCAGTTTTTTCTTTTATGTATCATACTTTTATTGTTGTATATCCAGAATTGCTGCCTAGCCCCAGATAGCAAACATTTTCTCTTACATTTTCTTCTAGAAGCTTTCTTGTGGTTAGTTTTAAATTTAGATCTGTAATCTGGTTTTAGTTAATTTTTGTACATTGTGCAAAGTATGGACCAAGGTCCGATGTATATATATGTATTTTTTGGTATGGATAGTTTAGTTGTTTTAGGCTATTTTCAAATAATTTTTTATTTTGAAATGTAATGTAGTGATACGATTTTTAAGAATCTAAGTAGTACAAAAGGGTTTACGGTAAAAATTCAGTCTTTTTCTCACCTTTGCCCCCAGTTGCCCTCCTTCAGAAGCAATCCCTGTTTACCACAGAGATTCCATGCCATGTACGTGTCTCTCTCTGTTGCTTTTTTGTGGGTAGAGAGCCATGTTTTCTCAAAATAGTAGGCACAGTGATCCTCTTAAAAAGTTTAGCTCACATAACATTGCTCAAAGCTTCACAAGGCCCTAAATGATCCGTATTTGTATCCTGTCCATGCCCTCATGTGTACACACACATAACCCCCTTCACTGTCTTTCTTCCCTCCTCCTTACTTCTCTCTGGCTCCCCAGCTCTCTCTGTAGTTTTCACATACACCGTGCAAGTGTCCATCGCAGGGCCATGGTGCTTGCTAATTCTCTGGCCCAGAATTCTTCTTTCAGGTATCTCTAAGACTTGCTTCTTCACATCCTTTAAAGGTTTGTTTGCTCAGATGTCACCTTTCTCAGTGGGGTCTTCCTTAACCACCCTAGTTTTAAAGTGCAAATTGTGTCCCCAAATTCCCTGTCATCTTCTCTGCTTTATTTTCCATTTCAATCATCACCTTCTAACATTATTCATAATTTATTTACTTAGTTTATTGTCCTCTAATCCACACTGGAATGTAAGGTTCACAGGGACAGTTTTCTGTGTTTTTCATTGCTCTCTCCCATGTTTAGAATAATGCACTTAAATATTTGTAAGTCCTGACAGCCTGAAAATATGTTCTCATACACAACATATTTTTGCACAAGTACAGATGAAAACAAAGTTATGACTTTACATAATTTATATATATTGTGTTCTTTGTACAAACATGTAAACTTCGGCCTCTTCTTAAATGTGTCTTCTGGCTACTTCAGAAAGTTTACTTAGGTTGGAATCTAACTTCCAATTATGACTATATACGTAAGTACATAGGAAAACATGCTTTCTTTTGAGATATATAGAAATATCACTTAGATTCTAGAGAGCAAATTTCATCATAGATTTCTAGAGTATAAAAGATGTTATACTTAAATACAGCATGTATAACCTAGATTGGCAAATTCTATTCTGAGCTCTGCTACTAACTTGCTGAGTGTTCCAAGACCACTCTGCTGCATATCTTGGCATAGAATTGCCAGCTATAAGCACAAAAATTTCTGTCTTCTTTTCCTTATGTGGTGTGATAATGACAGCATGGTTATGTGTACTCTGTTGAAAGGGTGTTGTCCATGACTCAGAAGTGATGATAATGTGGTTTTGAGAGAGAATTAGAAGGAAGTAAGAACTCTCTGTTCACAATATTAATTTGGATTTGAGATGTATTATTATTTCCAACTTAGTCCTTAGAGGTCCTGAAAACTTTTCATTGATGACTTCACTTCCAATAGACTACAGGTAGCCCTTAACATAAACCCAGACTCTAAATTAGTGCTTCTCATGTGTTCGCATACATCAGGATTTCCTAGATTTGATAAAACACAGATTGCAGGACCCTACCCCCAGAATTTCTGATTCAATGGATTTGAGGAGGGACCTGAAATTTTACATTTCTAACAAGTCCCCAGGTGATGCTTATGTTACTCTTTGAGGAACACACTTCAAAAACCATTGCAAATACAAAGGCCTTGCAAACCCAAGGCACCTAATCAAAAAATGGTTTTGACCAGATATGATACATTTTATTCTGGTTTGTCAGCAGGGAGCACTTTGAGAAGCCACACTGAGGGAAAGTATCATAGCCACAATCCTCCATATATTAAGAACAATTGCAGGCTTAATCTTCTGTTGGCAAACATGAGTGAATCTGTGAAACTCCAGTATATCACTAGGTGGAGCAGGTGGACCCTGCCCTCCAGGATTTGCTTTGCTTAGCTCTAGTACCCTGATGTCCTCAGTGGCCTTCATTTCATTCATGCATTCATTCATTCATTTTATTTTAAAGATTTTATTTATTTGAGAGAGAGCAGGGAGAGGGGTAGAGGGAGAAGCAGACTCTCCACTGAGCAGGGAGCCTGACACAGGGCTAGATTTCAGGACCTGAGATCATGACCCTAGCTGAAGGCAGATGTTTAACTTACTGAGCCACCCAGGCGCCCCAGTGGCCTTCGTTTTAAACAGCAACAGTTTTTTTTTTTTTAAGCCACAAAATCTTTAGGATAAATTTGTGCTTAACTACTTATCTTAATTGATCATGTTTTCTCACTCATAGTTTATAATATTGCTAAGTTGTGAATTTTCTGCATTCATAATGCTAAAAGGACTTTGGCAAAATCTTTCGCTCTTAAGTTCTCATAAGTCAGTATGTATATGACATTCACAGTGTCAAGATGATAACCTTCCTACTGTCAACACAAAGAGTTACATTTTCTTAACATTACCTATTTATGATTACAATTGATCCTGTGGACAAGTATGAATAAGAGAGTCTGTCAAGGAAGTGAAATGTAAATAAATCAAGGATAGTTGAAAAAGGGGATTGGTGGAATGGGAAGTTCAAATGGGTTCTACTTTTAAGACTAAACTTTGTCTCTTCAAACTCTAACCTGTAAGCCTTTAAGCAAAATATTATCAGGTTGAGGTCATCAGAAAGCATAATAGCATTTTTAAGCACTAATAAAAGTCACCGTTCTAAAAGTGATTTTAAAACAACCATGAACTGGCAAAAACTGACAGAATCAACTTTTTTTAGAACTCTAGAATCTAATCCAAATATACATCAATTGGGGGACTGTTCAGTGAAGAAAAGGGCAGCTGACTTGGGGCATTTAAGGAAATCTCTGACAGGTCACTGGCTGACCACTGAGATAACAGAACAGAGACTTCAGTGATCATACCCAACAAGGAACACAGCCTTTGCAAGAATAGTGTGGAAAAGTCACAAAAGAAATGGATGACTGCAGCCTTGTCTGACAGAAGCAAACCCTGAGGCAGAGAGAGAATCTGATTTTCAGTAACCACATTATAATGTTCAGGTGTCCAGTTTTCAGCAAAAAGTTTTAAGACATACATAGACACTATAAAGTATGTCTATTCATAGGGGAAAACAGTCAGAAGAAACTGTCCCTGAGGAAGCCCAGACATTGGACTTACTAGACATAGACTTTATGTCAGCTGTCTGAAATGTACTCAGAGAGCTAAAGGAAACTGGTAAAGAGGATCAGGAAGATGACATATGAACAAAATTAGAATATTGATGAAGAGACAAATTATAAAACAGTAGAACTAGACATGCTGAAAGAAAGGTACATGCCAAAACTTTTGAAGGACTTAATCCCCATGGCATGTTCACATAAGTGGAAGACATAACAAGATAGGACATTTGGAAACTATGCTGGTGTGACTGAGTTAATATAGGACCATAAAGCATCTGTTAGACAAGATGTTACAGGAGCTGGGCTCCTGTTAGCTTGCCATTTGTTGGCTGGTTTATCTTGGAACAGGCACTGAACTTCTTATCCATAGTTTCCTGCTCCATGAAATAGAGCATCTGTTCTAGAGACACAGTGAAGATCCAGTGAGCCTGTATAGCAGTGCTGAAAATGTGAGGCATCATTGTGTTCATCTTGCAGAGGAACCGACAGCCTAATGATTAAAGGAAGAGAATGTTTATATATGCTACCAGGTTATCAGTTGAGGGACAGTGCTTGACCTAAAGAACTCTGCAGACTTGAGCAGCTGTTCAGACATTGCCCAGAGGAGGAATTTCAGGGCCTTTGGAATCCATCACTCTATTGTTAGATTTTTTCTCTATTCCCCACTTATTATCTTCTTCTTCTCATGCCTCCCAGTTAAACTTAATTTCATCATTTTAAAATTAGAAATAGTGTAGTGGTGCCTGGGTGGCTCAGTTGGTTGAGTGTCCAGCTCTTGATTTCAGCTCAGGTCCTGATCTCAGAGTCGTGTGTTGAGCTCTGCACTCAACGTGGAGTCTGCTTGTCCCTCTCTGTCTGTTTCTCTCTCTTTCTCCCAAGTAAATAAAATCTTTTAAAAAAAATTAGAATTAGTATAAATGCTTAGTTTTCAGTTATTTATCCTTTCCCAGGAATATTATGATATCCTTTCACTTATCACTAGAAGACAACCTAGAATGTCATAAAATCCAGATTGGATCAGCTTGGTCCTTTCTATGTCATTATACTAAGCGTTAAGAGAAGAAAACAGTTCCAAGAAATAGGGAAGTACTAAGTCAGTTTGTACATGGTGTACAAAGAACAGACAAGACTGTTGACTGGCTTCTTGTGAAAACCATTTATTTAGTCAGGGGAGGAACAACTATTGAGAACAGTGGTACTGATGCCACTGGAGCCTGAAGGTTTACTTTAGTTGGTAATTTGAGAAAAGCACACATAAAATCCTCGGGTAATTCTAAAACTATTGTGAGTGATAGATCTATTTGGAACTACAGTTTTCATCCCCGTTCTTCACAAACTAAATTTCATTTCTTTTGCTTTCATTTACTTTCTGTTGTAAAAGTTAATGGTGAGGGGCATCGGTTAAACGTCCAGCTCTTGATTTCAGCTCAAGTCATGATCTCAGGCCCCAACCAAGTTGAGCTCCACGCTCAGCGGGGAGTCTCCTTGAGATTCTCTTCCTCGGTCTCTCCCTCTGCTCCTCCCCTCCTCTCTCTCTCTCAAATAAATAATCTTTAAAAAAAAAAAAAAGGTAACAGTGAAATGACCCAAATACTCAAAGCCAAAGGAGCAGCAACAAACATCAGATTCTTTGCACTGAATGGTAAAGCAGACACTTTCCAGTTAGCTTTTTTTTTTTTTTTTTTTTAAGTAACACCAAAAAATCACCTTGACTAAATTGATAATTTTGGATCTGATTATCAGCCTCTCTGAAGGATTCCTGGAAAAGTTCTGTTCTTTCCATCATTTAAAAATATTCCATGTCGGTGTGCCTGGGTGGCTCAGTCACTAAGCATCTGCCTTCGGCTCAGGTCATGATCCCAGGGGCCTGCTTCTCCCTCTCTCACTCCCCCTGCTTGCGTTCCCTCTCTCGCTGCCTCTGTCTCTGTCAAATAAATAAATAAAATCTTAAAAAAATTCCATATACAAAGTCCCTCGGAGGCATGAAAACTTTTCAGTGATGTAACTCATATAAGTATAGTGTTCTGCTTTGAAATGCATTTGATATTTCGGAGAAAATAAGTTCTCTGGTATTCCTGCCTCCTAAAATTGATCTTTTACTGTACTGTTTTTGTTTTGGGAATAGGTACAGAATTTTCACAGCTGTATTCAGGTAACTGAAGACTTTGTGTCCCCAGAACATCTTGTACAGTCATTTCATTTAACACAGGAACTGAGACTTTTGAAGGAGGAAATCAATTATGATGATAAACTACAGGTAAGAGACAAGCTTTCTAACAAGCTCCTGCTCTACATGCCTTTTATATTCAGAGATAGGGTACCTGCAGAACAGCTTAGGTCCTCACTGCCTAGTCTGTCACATTTGGATAACAACCACAGGCTAACAATATGCGTTTAATTGTTTGAATTTTAGTGGCCCTTATCCTAACTTTCAACCATGACATTTGTTTTTCTTGAATTTGGCTTTCTTTCATTAAGAAAAAAAATTGTTTTAATAGCAATTTTCATTTGTTACTTTATCTCCAGCTGAAGTGATTAGAAATACCAACATCTCTTTCAGGTTAAAAATATATTGTATCATGCAGTCAAGGAAATGGTGAGAGCTTTGAAGATACATGAAGATGAAGTAGAGGATATGGAAGAAAATTAGGTGTGGTCCAGTTTGATGTTTTTAGGCCATTGAACTGGAATTTCTCTTGAACGATGACATGTATGCACATTGACTTAAGCTTCATAAAACCATCAGTGCCAAGAAATTCTCTTTTGTAGTAATTACTTGTTACTGATACCGCAGCAGTATGGCATACGTCACAGCTCCTGTGATTCAATGTTAGTTATGAAAACAAGCTAAATTTAAAAAGCAGCGCTTCATAGCTGTTTTTGTATTATAGTGTATATGAAGTTTGTGAAAATGCCAGATTTAAAATGATGTATTTATTTTTGAAAAAAAAAAAAACCACAAAATTCTATGCTATATTGTTGATCAAGTGTAAATGTGACCTTGTACAGTTTACTAAAATAACTGATATTTTTCACTACATTGAGACAGTTACTGTGAGAATAGGACACAAACACCAGCTATTGCCTGCATTTGGGAAATTGCTGAATCGCACAGCATTCATGTCATAATCAGAAAATTACTGCCAAATAATTGTAAAATTTGTAAAATATGAAGTATATAAAGTAGATACTAAATATGGACACTTCAATATTTTGTTGAAGCTATTGACTGTACAATTAAACATTTTCAAAAGGTGTAATTTATTTAAAATTGTCTCATTTTGGTAAAATTTATGTGAACTTTTAAAGCTAAATATTAAACTTAATATGCTATGTAAATATATACATATATACATTTAATGATGTATTTTTTTAAAACATTGGCTTGCTTTTATTTGTTAAAAGTGCAAGTGTTACATATGGCTTTGTACATTAAAGTTGAAAGGGGTTTTACATTTTCCATTAAAAGGACTTTATCAGAAAATGGCTTGTTCCAGAGTTCTTCCTCTTATGACATACATACTACTGGGGATTCATCATCATGACAACTACTAGCATTTTCTTATGATACAGCATTCTTTTCTGGAACAATTTTCCTTTGTTTTACTCTTATAAGTTTCCAGCTTTTCTGCAGATTTTATGAGCCATCATCGCTTCTCACCCTTTTGGCTAAAATCAGGTGTAGGTTTTATGAGCCATCGTAAGTGTCTCAATAATACTTGTCCTGTGGCCCAACTAAAGAAAGGAATACAGGTAACTCCCATTTGTTATTTATGAACACATTTTCATTGAAAGAAGAACCCATACATGAATTTAAAAAGCCATGATTATGAGTGTATGTGATTAATTTCAAGTAAGTGTTTTTCATAGCAGAGATAGCTGATAATACAGTTTTGTGGGTGGGAGGAAGGCAGGCGAAATAGCGGCAGGGAAGAGACTAAAGTCAGCCAGCCTCGGCTGAATATGAGTTCTGTTTGGAAATTTGCTTTAATTTGAAGTCTTGGCTTTAATAGCTGACTGTTACCAGTTGGTTGCTTTGAGGTTCACATAGCCTTAACGATTTGAATGCTCCCGGAAATACATAGTCCTCCACTGACACCTGCAGGATATGGAGGGGACAGCCTTTTATTTTCATCTGAAAGCACATAGTTTAAACGAAAAAAGTAAGCAGCCCAAGTTGTGACCTTGTAAGTTGCTTAGTTTTCCTCCTGTTGTTTCTGTCTACCATTTTTAGCTCCGTGTGAGCTATTTATTATATCCCCTTCTACTCCAGACAGGATGCAGCCAGGAATGTGAGCAGTTACATTTCACATTAATGCCCCACGTGACACAAAAGTTAATGGGATGGATGATGACTACTGGGCTAGAAAAGTTGGGCTGAGGAATAGTTCAAATGATTATGTGAATCTTCTTTTGTAAGTTTTTGACTTTTTAATACTGTTCTTCAAAACATGTTTCATTGCATTTAAAATGGTACTTTTTGCTTAACACTTTCGAAAGTCCTATCTGATTTAATTTTGTTGTGAAATTAATTTCAAGCCCAAGATATTAATTCTGGAGTAGACTGCCTGCTTGTCCCCTAAAGTCTGCCAAGAACCCAAAGTTTTATGCTGATTTTCTTCCAGAAGGTTTTGCTGCTTTGGCTGTTTGAGCTACCTCGTTAACCATACTACAACCCCTACAGAAAGGTGGGAACTAAGGCAGTGTGGCTTCTCTCAGAGCAAACTCCTCTGATAAGAGTGTTCTTTCTTTCCATGGTCAGAATTCCATGCTAGGGACTTAATTCTTGGTAAGGCAGGGTGGAGAGAATGGACTACAATGCTTACCTCATTAAAGACATTTGACTTTTTGGAAGGCTGGGAGTTGTGTTACTGATTGTATTGCTGATCAGTTGCTCCCTGATGGAGTAGGTCCTCTGACCATTTACTCTGTTCCCTCCGTCCTTTCGGTTGCCTCGGATGCTTCTCACACATGAAACCACCTGAGCGTGTCTGTTTACTCCTGATAGTGATAGAGTAAGTGATAAATGTGTAGAATAATCCGAAAAGCTTCGAGGAGACTTTATATAGGGAAACTAGTGCTGAATATTTAGGTCCCTCCCATTTTACTGTTATTTGGACCTGAATACGAATACCTTTTCCTGACCAGTAAATTACATGAGTCCAAATCCATTTCTCTTCTGCCAACACGTTCTGGGATTGCAACACCCATAAAATGTCTAGTTTCTTATTACTTCCCTTTGGTAGATGGAATATTAATGCTATCTGTGTAAGATTAATGAGCTTCAGAAGAAAAATGTGCTCTCTCATACCTTTACTTTGCTTATTCTGTGTGTGCACACATGCTGTAGATACACAGGTGTAAACTTGGCATGTTCTGTCTCTAGATGCCAACCTATCGAAGATACTCTGTCAGACCAGGTCAGGAATGTTGGCCACGGAAGAGGAAAGAAAAAGAAAATGCTCCAGTTACCATTCTACAACTATACTGAGCACTATGAATTGGGGTAGAGCAAGTGGCCAAGATTCAGACTCAACAGTAATCTCAATAGTGACAACTTGAAACTATATGGACGGTATAGGAACTGAGTACATAAAGTACTTGGGCTCTCATAGTAATCAACCTGGTTCTTTTAATGAAAGCAAAGTGACTTTCAAACAAAAATGAAATGTAGGTGAGCTCCAGGTCACTGGCTGCATACGAAGTGGGTTCCCTTCCTGACAGGGAAGATTTTCACAGCTGACTTAAGCTGTTCACTCAGTTCTCTGTAAATAAGCCAACCAGCTGCAATTAAGACTGGAGGATTGCTTGTCTCTTCTGTGTCTTGTCTTTGAAAAAGACCTCAGCCCTGGGGTCAGTGGAGGGGCAAATCAAGAATGGTGTGTTGTATGTGTGGGTCACAGCTGGACTCCATTTTGAGAGGAGGTACATTCTGAGGACAAATGAGTCCCAACAATGCTCTCCTTGCCCCTAATCTTTGACCCCAGATTTGACAGACGCTGAAAGATTTGGATAGCTGGGTCAGTGAACAAATCAAAATGGAGAAGCACAAAACAAGATGGGGACTGACTCCCAAGGGGAGCCAGTATAGTCCTCCGCTAATAGAGTCTGATAACGGATTCACGGGTCCTGTCAAGCTATTAATACAGGCATGGGGAAAAAGCACAAGATCAATGTGAATTTTCTGTTAGCAAACTTTTTTCCAGGTGTAAGTTTTAAAGATCAGCCTATAACTAATGTTTTGGGAAAGGAGATTGAATCGCTTGAATCCCATTATAGTCAGTCCCTAAAAATCACTGCATTATGCCGAGTCCAGTAAATAAACCACAGGACTTAAAAGGGGAGAAAGGGGGGATTTGGGCACAACATTGAAAAACTTCATCAGTGACCCATTTAAAAAAATGAGGCAATAGTGTCTTACATATGTTAAATGTTTAAGAAATAGATTAACACTATAAAATAAATATGGCACTTTACCTTAAAGAAAACAGACCAGAAATTTGCTGTAGAAATGGGCATCAGAAAGCTTGCTGCTTGTGACAAACACTGTGAAGTGCTTGAAATACAGGGTTCTGTGAAATCGGGGAAAGTGGTAACACCAGATGTGGATGGATGGCTGGGGCTCAATACCATCATGAAGCTTCAGGTGGTGGGTTTTCTGCATTCGCTTAAGTTTTTCTTGTAGACAAAATTGCCCCTTAAGTAGACACAAAATGCACATCATGCTCAGATTGTTCCCTCTGAATTTATTTTGGGACAAATTTGCATTTTCAAAACAATACTTACCGCTGAACTGACTGTACAACAAAAGATTCTTCAAACCAAAGCTTTGAGCCAATGAAGCCGTAGTATTTCAGAAACAAATTCTAGTAAATTAAAAATTTGGTACATCTGTTGAATTGTTTATCCTGTGACTTGATGCATCATCTCACATTCCCTCCCAGGGGAGAAATGAAAGTAGCTAGTGAGCCCAGTGACTAATGGTTATGTGTTCTAAGAGAAATATACAAGCTCTAGAAATTGTAGTCATGGGAAATTGCAGTTCATCCCTTGTTAATGGAACTTTTGAGGAAATACATAGGACATACTGATCTACCATAGTCGGCTTTCAAGTATGCTGAGTTAGGAGTCCATGTTTGGTTCTAAATATTCCATTCACGTCTTTCCAACCATTAGCAGTTTCTTGAATTTTTCAAGTCCAGTGTTGACTCCTCATCTTCCTGGTGTTCAGCACATTTTCTGTGGTGTTCAGTGAGCTCGGTGTCAACTGAACAGGGAGAAGGGTTTATTTAAAAGGTAGATAGAGGGGCACTTGGGTGGTTCGGTCGTTTGAGTCTGCCTTCGGTTCAGGTCATGATCCCAAGGTGCTGGGATCCAGCCCCGAGTAGGGCTCCCTGCTTCTCCCTTCCCCTCTGCCACTCCTCCCTGCTTGTGCTCTCTGTCAAATATATAAATAAAATCTTTTAAAAAAATACACCTTAAAAGTAGATAGGGATGACCACTAATTGAATGAAGCTCAAACCATTTTTGATTGTTAAAAACCTCAGGAGTCAAAAATTCCTTTTTTTCTGGATTTATCAAGATATGTACCACCAAGTATGAAGAATTGGGGGTAAATGGGGGTGCTTGTAGTTTCCCCACCTAGAAAGACCACTGTTACTGGTTTACTTGCCACAAATCTTTTCTATGTGTTTTTTCCACTTCATGTATTATATAAAAATTGGTATGCCGTTTGGGATTTTTTTTTTTTCCAACTACTACTGTGCCATCCTAACTTTTTTTTTTTAAGACTTTATTTTTGTTAGAGAGAGCGAGCACAAGCAGAGAGAGCGGCAGACAGAGGGAGAAGCAGGCTCCCAGCTGGGCGAGGAGCCTGCCATGGGACTCGATCCCAGGACCCTGGGATCATGACCTGAGCCAAAGGCAGATGCTTCACCGACTGAGCCACCCAGGCGCCCCATCCTAACTTTTAAACTAAATATTTCTAATAGCTTTACAAACCCGCAAACAGATTTGTCACCATGGAACAACAATGAAAAATAACATTTAAAAATAGCCAAAGATAGGGGTGCCTGACTGGCTCAGTCATTAGAGCATGCCACTCTTGATCCTGGGGTCATGAGTTTGAGCCCCACACTGGGTGTAGAGATTACTTTTAAGAAATGTTTTAAAATAATTTTTTAAAAATTAAAATAACCTAAGATAAGTCCAAATCTCTATCTTGAATTGTGAGCCTATTCGTTCTGTTGGCAGTCTTCCAATAAATGAGCCTACATTTAAAAAATTCAACAAATACCTCAAGTATTATATTCAGTCATCATTTTTAAAAATTTCATAAAATTTTAATTCCACTGTAGTAAATGAAGTATTCTATTAGTTCCAGGTGTACACTACAGTGATTCAACAATTCTATACTCAGTGCTTATCATGAGGAGGGAGGGTACTCTCAATTCCCATCACCTACTGCATTCATCCTCCCACCCGCCTCCTCTCCTCCCCTCTGGTTACCATCAGTTTATTCTCTACAGTTAAGAGTCTGTGTTTTGGTTTGTCTCTTTTTTTCCTTTGTTCATTTGTTTTCTTAAATTCCACATGACTGAAATCATATGGTATTTGTCTTTTTTTTTTTTTAAGATTTTGTTTATTTGACAGAAACAGCGAGAGAGGGAACACAAGCAAGTGGAGTGTGAGAGGGAGAAACAGGCTTCCCACCGAGCAGGGAGCCTGATGCGGGGCTCCATCCCAGGACCCCAGGATCATGACCTGAGCCGAAGGCAGATACTTAACGGCTGAGCCACCGAGGCGCCCCAGTATTTGTCTTTCTCCGACTGACTTATTTTACTTAGCATTATACTTTATAGATCTATCCATGTTGTTGCAAATGGCAAGATTTAATTCCTTTTTATGGCTGAATAATAGTCCATTCTATATCTATACCACATCTTTATCCATTCACCTATCAATGCAACTTGGGCTGCTTCCATAATTTGGCTATTATAAGTAATGCTGCAATAAACATACCCAGTGCTTATATCTTCTCAAAGTAGTGTCTTTGTACTTTGGGGGTAAATACCTAGTAGTGGAATTACTGGATCATAGGGTAGTCCTATTTATAATTTTTTGAGGAACATCCATACTGTTTTCCACAGTGGCTGCACCAGTTTGCATTCCTACCAACAGTACAAGATTCCTTTTTCTCCACATCTTCACCAACACTTGTTTCTTGTGTTTTTTTATTTTAGCAGTTCTTTGTGGTATGATGTGAAGTGATACCTGACTGGTTTTGATTTGCATTCTTCTGATGATAAGTGATGTTGAGCATCTTTTCCTGTGTCTGTTGGCCACCTTATGTCTTCTTTGGAGACACGTCTGTTCATGTCTTTTGCCCATTTTTTAATTGGATTATTTGTTTTTCTGGTGTTTATTGTAGAAGTTCTTTATAGATTTTGGATACTAACCCTTTATCAAATGTGTCATTTGCAAATATCTTGGTTTTTCCTTTGCTATGCGGCAGCTTTTTATTTTGTTGTAGTCACAATCATTTTTGCTTTTGTTTCCCTTGCCTCAGGAGACATACCTACAAAAATGTTATTATGGCAGTGTCAGAGAAATTACTGCCTGTGCTCTCTTCTAAGATTTTTATGGTTTCAGGTCTCACATTTAGGTCCTAAATCCATTTTGAGTTTATTTTTGTGTATGGTGTAAGAAAGTGGGGTCCAGTTTCATTCTTTTGCATGTAGCTGTCCTGTTTTTCCAACACCATTTGTTGAAGATTATCTTTTTCCCATTGCATATTCTTGCCTTCTTTGTCAAAGATTAATTGCCTATATAATCCAGGGTTTATTTCTGGGCTCTGTATTCTGTTACAATAATCTGTGTGTCTGTTTTTGTGCCAGTACCACATTGATTACTACAGCTTTGTAGTATTTCTTGAAATCTGGATTGTAATAACTCCAACTTTGTTCCTCTTTGTCAAGATTGCTTTGGCTATTCAGGGTCTTTTGTGGTTCCCTGCATTTTTTAGGATTAATTGTTCTAGTTCTGTGGAAAATGCTGTTAGTACTTTAATAGGGATTGCATTAAATCTGTAGATTGCTTTGGGTAATATGGACATTTTAACAATATTTGTTCTTCCAGTCCATAAGCATGGAATATTTTTCCATTTGTTTGAGTCATCTTCAGTTTCTTTCATCAGTGTTTTATAGTGTTCGAGTAAAAGTCTTTCACCTTCTTGGTTAAGCATGTCCCTAGGTATTTTATTACTTTTGGTAATATTGTAAATGGGACTATTTTCTTAACTTCTTTTTCTGCTACTTCATAATTAGCGTATAGAAATTTCTGTATATCAGTTTTGTATCTTGTGACCTTATGAATTCATTTATTAGTTCTAGTAGCTTTTTGGAGGAGTCTCTAGGATTTTCTGTATATAATATCATGTCATCTGTAAATAGTGAAAGTGTAACTTCTTCCTTACCAATTTAGATGCCTTTTATTCCTTTTTCTTGTCTGATTGGTGTGGCTAGGACTTCCAGTACTAGGTTGAATAAAAGTGGTGAGAGGGAACAGGCTTGTCTTGTTCCTGACCTTAGGGGAAAAGCTCTCCATTTTTCACCATTGAGTATGATGTTAGCTTTGGGTTTTTCATAAATTGCCTTTATTATGTTGAGGAACGTTCCCTCTAAACCTACTTTGTTGAGGGTTTTTTTTATCATGAATGGAGTTGTACTTTGTCAAATGCTTTTTCTGCATCTATAGAAATCTTCTCTCTTGTTGATGTGCTGTGTCACGTTGATTTGTCAAAGTTGAACCCACCTGCATCCCAGGAATAAATGCCACTTGATCATGGTGAATGACTTCTTTTTTTCAATGTTTATTTATTTGAGAGAGAAAGAGAGTGTGTGTGTGTGTGCGCGCGCGCGCGCGCGGGGGGAGGGGGAGGGGCAGAGGGAGAAAATCTTCAGACTTCCTGCTGAGCAAGAACCCGATACAGGGATGGATTTTATGACCCATGAGATCATGACCTGAACCGAAACCAAGAGGCCAACGCTCAACCAACAGCCATCCAGGCGCCCTGGTGAATGACTTTTTTAAAATGCATGGTTGGATTTGGTTTGCTAATATTTTGCTGAGGAATTCTTCATTTGTGTTCATGAAATATATTGGCCTGTAGTTCTTTTTTGTAGTGTCTTTATCTGTTTTTGGTTTCAGAGTAATGCCAGCCTCATAGGATAAATTTGGAAGCTTCCTTTACTCTTCTATTTTTTGGAACAGTTTGAGAAGAATAGGTATTCACTTTTCATTAAACGTTTGGTAGAATTCACCTGTAAAGTCATCTGATTCCATGTCATTGCTGGTAATCGGTCTGTTCAAATGTTCAATTTCTTCCTGATTCAGTTTTGGGGGGTTATATATTTCTAGGAATTTATCCATTTCTTCTAGGTTGTCCAATTTGTTGGCATATAATTTTTTGTAGTAGTCCTTTATAATCCTTTGTATTTCTGTGGTGGTGGTTACTTCTTTCATTTCTGAATTTGAGTTTTTTTTTTTTTTTTTAATGAGTCTGGCTAAAGGTTTATCAATTTTGTTGATCTTTTGAAAAACCAGTTCCTGATTTTATTATCTGTACTATTGGGTTTTTTTAGTTTGAATTTCCTTTATTTCTCCCCTTATCTCATTTCCTTCCTTCTTCTGGTTTTGGGTTTTGTTTGTTGTTAATTTTCTAGCTCCTTGAGATGTAAAGTTAGGTTGTTTTGAGATTTTTCTTGATTCTTGAGGTGGGCCTGTATTGCTAATATACTTCCCTCTTAGAACTACTTTTGCTGCATCCCAAAGATTTTGAACCATTGTGTTTTCGTTTTCATTTGTCTCCATGTATTTTTTAATTTCCTCTTTGATTTCTTGGTTGACCCATTCATTTCTTAGTAGCATGTTATTTAACCTTCATGCATTTGTGTTCTTTCCCGATTTTTTCTTCTGGTTGATTTCTGGTTTCATAGTGTTGTGGTTGGAAAAGATGCACGGTATGACTTCAGTCTTTTCGAATTTGCTTCTTCTGTGGTCTAATATGTGATTGATTCTGGAGAATGTTCCATGTGCACTTGACAAGAATGTATATTCTGCTGTTCTAGGATAGAATGTTCTGAATATATCTGTTGGATCCATCTGGTCCAATGTGTCATTCAAAGCCACTCTTTCCTTGATTTTCTGTTTGGATGATCTGTTCATTGATGTAAGTGGGGTGTTAAAACTCCTCTACTATTGTATTACTATCAGTTACTTCCTTTATGTTTACTACTAGCTGCTTGTGTATTTGGCTGCCCCCCATGTTGGGTGCATAAATATTTACAAGTGTTATATCATCTTGTTGGGTTGTTACATTTATGACTATATAATGTCCTGCTTTGTCTATTTTATCCGATAGTGTTTTATTTTTTTTTATTTTTATTTTTTTTTAAAGATTTTATTTATTTATTTGACAGAGATAGAGACAGCCAGCGAGAGAGGGAACACAAGCAGGGGGAGTGGGAGAGGGAGAAGCAGGCTCATAGCAGAGGAGCCTGACGTGGGGCTCGATCCCACAACGCCGGGATCACGCCCTGAGCCGAAGGCAGGCGCTTAACCGCTGTGCCACCCAGGCACCCCTCCGATAGTGTTTTAAAGTCTATTTTTATCCGATAGTGTTGAGTCGAGTCAGACCAGGCATTTGCCAGAGCCGCAGTAGCACCAAACTGCGGGCTGCTTTTCCCGTGTTGTCCCCTGAAAAACTTTCATTGGTGGTTGGGGCCTGCGGCCAGATCAGTTGTTCTGCCCTCTGCCCAGGGCAGGAGTCACTTTAGAGGGGTTCTAGTCCCTTTTGGGACTGCTTGCCCCATGCCAGGCTTGTGGCTCCTGTTTGAATAGGCTCCGGCCAAGGGCATATTGGAGGGAAAGGTCAGCAGGAGCATACAGGGGTGGGATGAACGGCATCAGCAGGCTTTGCATGTGTGCTTTGGGAGGGGACCTGGAGTGGAGGCCTGGCTGGAGGGGGGCATGTCCAAGGGGACATATGGGGGTGGAGCGTGCTGTTAGCAGGGGAGGGAAATGGCTCCACCAGCTCCCTGGTTCCAGGAGGAATCTCTCCATGATCCCTGCCCCTCCAGCATGCACGCTGCCTCCCATGGACCCCTGAGGTTTTCAAATTGCTGCTTCTATGCTGTGTCTCTGCAGGGTTGTTTGTAGTGCTAAGGGTGGGGACTCAGTTTCCTCTCGCCCTCCTGGCTCTCCCAGAGCTGAGCCCATTGATTCTCCAAGTTGCAGGTTTAAGCCCTGCAAATTGTAAGAACTCACAAAATTATGCCCCTCTAGTTTTCAAAGCCAAACATTTTGGAAATCTGTCTTCCCTGTGTGGGTTCCAGTGCCTGGGGGGCTGGTTGTGAGGGTCTGTTTCTCTCCCTCTTTCTGCACCCACAGTTCCCTCCCTCCTGTGGACAATCCCACCGGTGGGTCCCTTTAGCTCTCGACCACATCACCACCCTTCCTACCCTCTGCTCTCCCTTTAGCTGTGCAGTCTGTTCTGCCAGTCGTTGGGTCATTTCCCGTGTTACCCAGTTGTACCTGTGGGACAAGGTGTGCTCAGGGTCCTACTCCACCATCTTCCCAGAAATCTCAATTTTTAAGTACAGAACAAAGGTCCTTCTAGAACTTACATTATCCAAAGTGTTGGGTATTTAGGGATGCCTGGGTGGCTCAGTCAGTTAAGTGTCTGCCTTTGGCTGAGGTCATGATCCCAGAGTGCTCAGCGGGGAGCCTGCTTCTCCCTCTCCTGCTCCCCCTGCTTGTGCTGACAAATAAAATCTTAAAAAAAAAAAAGTGTTGGATATTCAAGTAAATGAAAAAGATGAAAAAGGGCCTATGACCCTTGTTCCACTCGATTTCTTGCTGCCGCCATAGTTTATTTTTTTTTAAAGATTTTATTTATTTATTCGACAGAGATAGAGACAGCCAGCGAGAGAGGGAGCACAAGCAGGGGGAGTGGGAGAGGAAGAAGCAGGCTCATAGCGGAGGAGCCTGATGTGGGACTCGATCCCATAACGCCGGCATCACGCCCTGAGCCGAAGGCAGACGCTTAACCGCTGTGCCACCCAGGTGCCCCGCCATAGTTTAGTTTTAACCCTAAAATACAGGGTTTGGGGGCAGATGTTAACATGTGTTTCAGATAACCAGGCCCCTCCCTGAAGAGCCATTTCCTTGGAAGTACAGGGAATCATCGGCCCCAAAGCCAGTGAGAGACCTACTGGTGGTGACAGAGGCTTTGGGTCTTCACAATACCCTCGGCAGCAGAATTTTTCCTTGGGGAATTGATTTCAAAGGAGCATCGGCCTAAAAGTTGTCTGGTTCCTCAAACCAAGAATCCCTTTTCCAGACTACAACCTCCCTTTCCTTGTTTTAGAAAGTATCCTTTACTTTTGGAAACCCCTCATGCGGCTTTAGTACCTCAATCCTACCCTCCTCCCTCATCATCTAACCGGCCTTGTTTCCTTTGTGAATCTTGGACTGTTTGGTGACCTTAAAGATATTCTCATTTGTATCCTTGATTCCTTCACTTTTTATCCCCATGTCGTAACAAGAGTACCCGACCCTCTTTTTCCAGTTTAACATCTACAACAGAGAAGCAGGCTAAGGACCAGCCACAAAAACTGACCCCAGCTTCTGAGATCCTTTTGGCTACTGAGCAATCCTAACCTTGAGAGCATATTCCAAATACGTTCCACTCCTCAAGACCAGGATCGGATCCAGACCCCCTCACTTTTAGGATACTAAAGGACAATCCACATGAGCCTCCAACAAATTTTCTCATGTGTCCGGCCATGATACGATTCTGACCAAGCTTACAGGTTCCTCTTTCCCATATCTGACTCCGTACTTTTGTTCATGCTGTTCTCTTCCGTGAAAGCCACTTCCCCATCCTCTGATCGCTCTTACTTCTCCCGTGAAGGCTACACTAGCTCCTTTGTAGTTTTAGTGGCAGAAGGAAAGATGGCGGTGCCTGTATTCAGATTACACTGATTTAAGTTGAGGCTTTTTTTTTCTGTCTATACATATCTACAAATGATTTTTTTTTTTTTTTACAAATGGCTCTTGAACACAAGAATATTTACTAAATACTAGAGGAATATTTAGTGACCAACTAAGGATTTTTTTACCTCCGCTGCCCACACTCCCCCTCTGGCCCAACATGAACCACTAGATGGCACTGCTTACTTGTTCAGCGGTGACCCTTAAAGGCTACTATTCCAACTGGGACAAAATAGACAAATCTTGAAGCCATTCTCCTTTTTTAAATCATGCCACTTGCTCCTGCAGAGGTCTCCAATTAGGCTACACCGGGATTATGATGAAATACAATAGCGATCACTCTTGATCTTCACGCCTGCTGCGTACTGGTCCAAGCCGCTACTGTTACTGCAGTTCGCAAGCCCTTGACTCTTCAGATACGGTATAACCATCCTAAGGCTGACTGCCTCACGCTAGTGTTCATCTTCACCTTCTAAAACAACGGCACTTTAATCACAACTCCCCACAAATGAAAAGGGACACCAGAGAAAATGGAGATTAGGCTTTTTACAACAGAGGGCAGGGGTAACTTCCAGCAGGCGGTCCCCAGCTGCTCCTTGGGAAGCAGAGGAGCTGAGGCACAGGGAGACAACGCGAGCCCACAGAGAAATGCGAATGACCAGGCCACTTAGCCCGAGCAGGAAAACCAGCCAACTCGGCCCCGTGTGGCCCGGGCAAAGCTGCACGGGACTGTCAGACCGTGTCCCTCCTGGCTCTGCTCCCAAGCTGGGATAAAACTTCACCTGAGTCATAACCTTCTGGGCCTCAATTTGTTTCACTATAAAGTCAGAGGTCTTAAAGGCTTTAAAAATGATGACATACAAAATATACTAAAAGAAATAGTACCTACGAAGTGTTAAAAGCAGAACATAATGGATTTAACATTTTGAATTGATTCAGAGACAAGTATTTCCATTATTTCAATAACCTTGATCAAACGAGGGACTATCTTCTTGTCTCGTCTTAAGCCTGGTTTCCAGGTGGGAGGGATGACCTGTGGTTACCACGCAGGATAGCGGAGACTTACTACATACCACTTACCTTCTGAAGGAAATGTTTGTCTTTCTGTGAAAAGCTGAAAGTAAGAACTTTCTGGCCTTTCTAACATCCAGCTAGCTACCTGCGTTCAACAGTGAGAGGCCGCCACCGAGTGAGTGGGGCCAGGAGCCCGCTAAGCAGCTGGTACAAGCAGAACGCGTTGTCATTTCATTCCGTGCGACCAAGCTCTTCCTGAGTCCCACTCGGTGCCTTGAGCTGAACGAAGACCCGGGAACACGGGAAAGCCCAGCCAGCAGAGGGGCCACGCGCCCGGAGGCTGGGTCTTACAACTAAATAAAACAAATGCTTTTTTATTTCATTATCTGCTCCATGGAAGACCCGCTGGGATGCTGCAAAGGTGTCAGGGTCATGCTGGTCAAGAGGCACATCCATTCTAGCGACAGATTCAGACACAAAACTAACCAGATAAACGAGAGTACGAACTAGCGTGAGAGCTTCAGGACAGCAGTAAAGCCGAAGTCCGTCAAACGAGCGTTTACTCTGGAGACGCTGGAGAGCGGGGAGGGCAGGGAGCCAGGGCACGCCGGCCGGGCAGAGGGGGGTGACTTAGAGAAGGTTCACGTCAAAATACAGCAAGCCTCAGTTTCGAGAGAGAAATGATGAGGTGGCTAAGTTTCTTTGGGGCACAAACTTTTATAATTTTTTTTAAGCAGGCCCCACGCCCAGCCTGGAACCCAACGTGGGGCTTGAACTCATGACCCTGAGATCGTAACCTGAGCTCAGATCGAGAGTCGGACACTTCCCTGACTGAGCCGCCCAGGCACCCCTTGGGGCACAAACTTTATATCTGAAGTTTTGTGAGGAAGGTTAGGCAAACAAAATATTCTGAATCTGGGCTATTACAACACTGAGATGGACAAACTGACATAACTTTAGCAGAACAGGAAGAAGTCTTCCTTTTAAGAAGCTAGTTTATTTTTGGTTTCACCTGCAGCAAGATGAGACATAAAAAAATGTGGCCTCGCCAGCTCGCTTCAGCTCATCTTACTTCTGCCAGTCTCATCACCAAACGTGTGTGCCCAGTCCTACCCCGCGGCCCCACTGTCCCTGAGGCCGCACGGTGTCCGTCCATCTGTCTGGCACTCCCACAATGCCACACCGGGAACAAAGTCTAGGCTTCGAACACACCCAGTGGCCTGTAGCCAAGCATTTTTCACTTACCTCCTCCTCCTCCCTCCCTCCCGGCTCCTGGAACATCGGCAGAACATTGTCGGACTCCACGGAGCTGGGGCCGGGGACCCGGGGACGGNCCCCCCCCCCCCCCCGCCTGAGCACTGTCCCTGCGGCTGGGCAAGAAGAGGGAGCACGTGTAAACCTCAGGAACATACTTCCTCTCCTTCACCCCCCCCACGGGAAACGAACTACAAAACCACGAAGCACACGTCTTTAACAAACCCAAGTGATCGTCTTTAACAAACCCAAGTGATCGTTTGGCTGAATCTCTTCAAATGCATATTCAGAACTGACAAGAGACACACAAACCTGCCTGTCAACTACCGACCACATTCAACAAAGGTATAAAACACAATTACTTTATTGACTTCTTACAATCAAACACTGCCAACTACCATTACTTCCACTCATGCATCAGTAAAGAAAGGATCTTTCCTTCGTACTTTCAAATGATACATTTAAACAATAAACAAAAAGTTAGAACTTAAAATGCACCCTGATTAATTATGTAAACTGGTAATTAAAAAAAAGCATAACTAACAATTTGGTTCCTTTCTTCATAAAATGGAAATTTAAATATTTCTCCTGATAGTCTTGAGGTTCTCATTATGTCATGAGTAGTGCAAAGTGTGGCACACAGTTTCATCTAGAAAGGTGTGTCTTACACGCCTTATTCAACAAACGAAATGTGCATAACAAAATGCATACAGTCAATGCATGATAGAAAGCATGTTTCAAATACAAGGTGGCCCTCGGGCCGCCCTATTATTTAGGTTTTGCATTATCATTTATGGCATTAAAGATTAATTATACATAACATACGTTTATACATTTTAACCCTGAAGATAAGAAAAATAACTGTTGCTTGAAAAAACTATTCCAGGTAGCCATTTGGTTTGTATCAGGAGAAAGCGAGCCCCCGAGAGGCCGGTGTCTGCCCCGGCCGGAAGCCCTGGCGCGGGCGCGAGAGCGCTCGGCAGACGCGGGCACGTTTCACCGGGAGCGGGGAGCGTTTCGGGCCGCGGCCCCGCCCCCACGGCCGGAGGCCGGGCGTCTCCGCAGTCACCTGCGCGCTCCCCCCGTTTTTCTGGAAGCACTGCATCACTCCGCTCCCTCGTCTTGTCTTCTCCGCTCTTTGCTGGCCTTGCGGTTCAATTATTCATAAACCCTTTGAGAATATCCTCAGAGAGCTCCATGAGGGGAAGCTCCGGCGACGGGAAGTCCAAGGGCGGCAGGCTGGGTATCGGAATGTCCTTGGCCTTCCCAGGGCCGGCGGCGAACTTCTGCCAGCTTGCCGAGGCGGCGGCGGGCTCGGCCTGCGGCGGCAAGTTCCACAGCTCCGACTTCTCCACAAAATCAGCGTCGACGTCCGGCTCCTTCTCCGCGGGGCCTTTCAGAAGTCTGGCCTTCTCGGCCCTCAGCTGCTTATTTTCTCTCCTCAGTCTTTCATTCTCGGCCACGAGGAGCTGCACGTGCCGCTCCAGGTCGGCGATCTTGGTGGCCTGCTCCTCTCGGACGGTCTTCTCATCCTTGGGCGCCTTGCTGCCGGGGCACGGCTCGGCCGGCTCGCTCTTCCGCTGCAGCAGGAACAGCAGCGTGTCCGGGTCCCTGTCAAACACGCCCGGCAGCCCGGGCGGGCGCTTCTCGGCGGAAGGGCTGTACTTCTCCGAGAGAAGGGGGCCCCGGCCCTCGGCGTCGTCCGCGGGGGGCCTGTGCGACGTCTGCAGCTGGGCGGCCGCCTCCCTGTCCGCGCCGCGCTGGGCCTTGAGCCGCTGCTCGCGCTTCGCCCGCGTCCACCTCTCCTGGATGAGCAGCAGCTGCTTGGCGTGGCTCTCCCGCTGCAGCCCCAGCGACAGCCGAGCCTAGTGCGCACAAGGAGAGGTCATTTCACACGGACGTCTCTGCAGTGAGAGCCAGCGGATACCATCCCAAGGCCCTAGCTCCTTTCCCAACAACTTCATCAACGCTTAAAATGTACATACTGTGTTGGCAATTCAACAGAACCTCGCCTTTTTTCAAAACAACTTGGTCTCGGCTGGGCCAGAGGCCGCTCCCACCCGCAGCAGTCACGGCCGCCACACACACAGGGGGTCCACGCAGGCCACAAGGGGATTAGGGAGGGCTGCGCTTCTGAGACCCACAGGACGTCTACACAAGGCCACTCCGTCAAGACCGGCGGACGCAGGTTAACTCCCTAACAGAAATAAAGACAGAAAAAATCCAAGAACACATTCTAAATGAAAGAATAAGACAGATCCTCAGAAAAACTACTAAATGAAACAAAGAAAAGAAATCTACCCCTTTAAACAGCTCAAAGTAATGGTCATAAAGTGCTCACCAAGCTTAGGAGAAGATGGAGGAACACAAGTCTTCAACAAAGAGACAGAAAATATCTCCATGATAGAAGAAAGTACCACGCAGAGCAGAAGAATACAATAAGCAAAAAATACACGATAGGGAATAAACAGATTAGATGATACAGAAGAAGAGAGAGCAACCCGAAAGGGTAGAAATCACCCAAAATCAACATCGAAAATTTTTCTGGATGAGGATATAGTTACTTAAAGAGATCTCTGTGACAACAAAGCAGAATAAGAAAACTTACATGAAGAAATAATAACAACGTCTGCAACAGCCAAACTATGGAAAGAGCCCAGATATTCACTGACAGACGAATGGATAAAGAAGGGGTGTGTGTATGTGTGTAAAGGACTACTACTCAGCCATCAAAAGAATGAACGCTTGCCATCTCCAATGACGTGGATGGAACTAGAGGGTATTATGCTAAGCGAAGTCAGAGAAAGACAAATACCGTATGATTTCACTCACAGTGGAATTTAAGAAACAGAACAGATGAACATAGGGAAAAGGAAGGAAAAATAAGATGAAAACAGGGAGACAAACCGTAAGAGACACCAAACTCTGGGAAACAAACTGAGGGTTGCTGGAGGGGAGGCAGGGTAGGGGGACGGGGTTTAACAGGCTGATGGCATTAAGGAGGGCACTTGTGATGAGCGCTGGGTGTTATATGCACCTGATGAATCACTAAATTTTAGCCCTGAAATTAAAAAAAAAAAAAAAGGAATAGAGCTTTTTAAATTAACTTTTATTTTAAAACAAAACAAGAAACAGCTGAAAACTTCAGGGAAGAAAACAATCAGGTCCAGGAATCCAAAAAAGCCCCAAACAAAATTAACCCAAAGAGATCCATACCAAGATATATAATAATTGAATTGTCAAAAAATTAAAGATAAAGTGAATCTTAAAAGCAGCAAGAGAAAGACAACTAGTTGCGTATAAAGGAATCCTCATAAGATTATCAGCTGGATTTTTGTGGGGTTTTTTTGTAAATCTCTTTCTTCATCTTTGTAACAACATCTAATTTTTAGGGTGGTTTTATTTTACACCATTTCTGTACAGATGTTTTGCACTCTGGTTTAGATGAAAACTATTTAACCTCAATTATAAAATAACATATTGGGATGCTATTAATTTATAGATCAATTTTATTTTCACCACCAAAATGATCATGTTCTGTCCACAGCGGTGTAAAGTCCGCTACCTGCTATCGCAGGAACCGCAGCTGCAACTGGGGGAGCCACATGGGAAACACAGTTCGGCAATTTCAGAAATGAGAACACTTTTCCAATGTGCACGAGCCCCATAAAAAGACCAATGTGAAATGTGCAAATACTGGAATAAAACAGAAAAGCATCCCATACTATTCAGTAACTGAACACGTCTACTCTTCTTCGGCGACCGACCGAAGTGAGGACACAGCGGGAAGGCAGTGGTGATCACCGGCAAGTTTTTGTAATTTCCACACAATTCCTTCTCAGGTTTCCGGAGTAGAAGCACAGACTGGAGAAGTGTCACTAAAGAGGAGGGGGACAAAAAACCCCTAACGGAGCTGACCACAAATCACGTGGTACACATTTTCGGAAAGTGCGTGACTCCTGTCTGGAAGCACGAACTTCTGACCACCACCGAGAAGATGGCGCAGAAATGTGATCATCTGTTTTCCCCCTAAGGTCTTGTTAGGTCTTCGAACATCACAACCCTGATTCACAATAACAATACTAGAGCCTAACAAATAATATCGATTATGGTATCTGGAAGGAAATGGAGAATATGTTTATTTTTCTGGTACTCTGCTGAGGACCAACTAAGGCCCTGGTCATTGACACAATGTCTCCTAACTGCTGGAAAGGCTCTGGCCTTCTAAGATAAATGCTTCTGGCTGGTGCTCACGTCTGTGCAAGGCATGCCTGCGAGTCCCTGGGTTCAGGGCTCCTGGTGACCCTGTGCCGAGGACAGAAACTCCCAGGAGGGAGAAGAGGGAAAACACCGGCTCTCTCCCACTCCGCCCAGCACAGCAGGGAGCGGCCCGGGGCACCCTCAGCAGGACTCCCGGGACCTTCCAAGGCCAGAGGCCAGGCCTCTGGGCAGCCGGCGCAGGGGAGGCTCCACCGGGCAGACTTCGCCTGCCGCACTCCTAGTAGAAGATGAAAGACTTCTACAGAAACTTGTATATCAACATACTGGACAACCTAGAAGAAATGGATAAATTCCTAGAAACATATAACCTCCCCAAACTGAATCAGGAAGAAATAGAAAAATTTAAACAGACTGAATACTAGTAACTGAACTTAATCTATAATAAAAAATTCCTAACAAGCAAAGGTACAGGACCAGATGACTTCACAGGTGAATTCTACCAAACATTTTATGAAGTTAATACTTATCCTTTTGAACCTATTACAAAAAATAGAAGAGCTAGGAAAGCTTCCAAATTCTGTGAGGCCAGCATTATCCCGATATCTAAACAAGACAAAGACACTACAAAAAAGAAAATTACAGGCTAATATTCCTGATGAACGTAGATGTAAAAATCCTCAACAAAGTATTAGCAAACCGATCTACCACAATCTAGTA
This sequence comes from Ursus maritimus, assembly GCF_017311325.1. Lineage (NCBI taxonomy): Eukaryota > Metazoa > Chordata > Mammalia > Carnivora > Ursidae > Ursus > Ursus maritimus. The sequence goes on from NW_024426885.1 coordinate 60,874,800, forward strand.
GGGTTTATTTCAGGGATCCAAGGATGGTTGATATCTGCAAATGTATCAACCAGATATACCAGGTTAACAAAATGAAAGATTAAAAATCATACAATCATCTCAACAGATGCAGACAAAGCATTTGACAAAATTCAACATCTATTCATGATAAAGAAGCTCTCAATACAACGGGTTTAGAGGGAACATACCTCAACTTAATAAAGGCCATATATGAAAAAAGCACAGCTAACATCACATTCAATGGTTAGAAGCTGAAAGTTTTCCCTCTGAGATCAGGAACAAGATAAGGATATCAACCCTTGCCACGTATTCAATGTAATACAGAAGTCCTAGCCCCAGCAATAAGAAAAAGAAATAAAAGGTATCCAAACTGGTAAGGAAGAAATAAAATTGTCACTATTTGTAGATGACAGAATACTATACACAGAAAAACTCGTAAGAAGCCACCAGAAAAGTATCAGAATAAATGATTTCAGTAAGTTTGCAGGTCAGAAAATATACAGTAATCCATCACGTTTCTGTACACTAATATCAAAGTAGCAGAAAGTGAAATTAAGAAAACAATCACATCTACTATTACATCGAAAAGAATAAAATACCTAAAAATAAATTTATAACCAAAGAGGTGAAAATGACCTACTAATGGATGAAAAAAATTAAAGATGACACAAATAAATGGGAAGATATACTATTAAAGTGTCCATATTACCCAAAGCAATCTCCAGATTCAATGCAATCCCTATCAAAATACCAATGACATTTTTCAAAAAACTAGAATAATCCTAAAATTTATATGGAAACACAAATGACCCCAAATAAATAACCAAAACAATCTTGATAAAGAACAAAGCTGGGGGTGCCTGGGTGGCTCAGTCAGTTAAGAATCTGCTTTCAGGGGGCGCCTGGGTGGCACGGAGGTTAAGCGTCTGCCTTCGGCTCAGGGTGTGATCCCGGCGTTATGGGATCGAGCCCCACATCAGGCTCCTCCCTGTGAGCCTGCTTCTTCCTCTCCCACTCCCCCTGCTTGTGTTCCCTCTCTCACTGGCTGTCTCTATCTCTGTCGAATAAATAAATAAAATCTTTAAAAAAAAAAAAAAGAATCTGCCTTCAGCTCAGGTCATGATCTCGGGGTCCTGGGATTAAGGCCTGTGTTAGGCTCCCCTGTTTCTCCCTCTCTCTCCCCCTCCCCTCACTCACGCTCTCTCCGTTTTTCTGCCTCTCTCTCAAAATAAATAAATAAAATCTTAAAAAAAAAAAAAAAGAACAAAGCTAAAGGTACTGTACTCCCAGATTTCAAGCTATACTGCAAAGCTACGTAATCAAAACGATACGGTGTGGCACCAAACGGACACACAGATCAAATAAAACAGAACAGAGATCACAAAAATAAATGCACACATAGTTAATCTATGACAAAGGAGGCAGGAACATACAATGGGGAAAAGACAGTCTCTTTATTAAAACTGGTCCACTACATGCAAAAGAATGAAATTGGACCACTTGCTTACACCACCCACAAAAATAAACTCAAAAATGAATTAAAGACCGAAATGTGTGACCTGAAACCATAAAATTCCTGGGAGCAAACATAAGCAGTAAGTGCTTTAACACTGGTCTCCATGATTATTTTTTGGATCTGTCTCTTCAAGCAAGGACAACAAAAGCAAAAATAAATGGGACTGTATCAAAATATAAAACTTTTGCACAATGGAGGAAACCATCAACAAAATGAAGAGGCAACCACCTCCGATATGGGAGAAGGTATTCACAAAATGAATCCAATAAGGGTTAATATCTAAATATATAAAGCATTCATAAAGCTCTTTATGAAAAAAACAATCCAGTTAAAAAGTGGGCAGAAAGCATGAATGGGGGGCGCCTGGGTGGCACAGCGGTTAGGCACCTGCCTTTGGCTCAGGGCGTGATCCCGGTGTTGTGGGATCGAGCCCCACATCAGGCTCCTCTGCCGGGAGCCTGCTTCTTCCTCTCCCACTCCCCCTGCTTGTGTTCCCTCTCTCGCTGCCTGTCTCTATCTCTGTTGAATAAATATATAAAATCTTTATTAAAAAAAAAAAAAAGCACGAATGGACATTTCTCCAAAAAAAGACATCCACATGGCCAACAGACCCATGAAAAGATGCTCGACATCACTACGCATCAGGGAAATGCAAATGAAAACCACAAGATACCACCTCGCACCTGTCAGAATGGCTAAAATCAACAACTAGAGACACAGCAGGTGCTGGCGACAATGTGGAGAAAAAGGAGCCCTCCTGCACGGCTGGTGCGGCTGTAAATGGGCGCAGCCACTATGGAAGCCAGTGTGGCAGTTCCTTAAAAATTTAAAAATAGAATCACCATACAACCCAGTAATTCCACTACTAGGTATTAACCCAAAGAAAACAAAAACACTAATTTGAAAAGATATACGCACCCTTACGTTCACTGCAGCATTATTTACAATAGCCCAGATATGGAAACAACCTAAGTGTCTATGGATAGATGAATGGATAAAAAAAGATGTGGTGTATATAAATAGAATATTATCCAGCCATTAAAAAGAATGCGATGTTACCACTTGTGACAACATGGATGGACCCAGAGGGTCTTACGCCAAGCAAAGTTAAGACAGAGATAAGACAGGGATGCCTGGGTGGCAGTCAGTTAAGCATCTGGCTTTGGCTCGGGTCATGATCCTGGGGTCCTGGGATTGAGTCCCACATCGGGTTCCCTGCTCGGTGTGGAGCCTGCTTCTCCCTCTGCCTGCCACTCCCCCGCTTGTGCTCTGCTTCTCTCTCTGACAAATAAGTATATAAAATCTTGGGGCGCCTGCGTGGCTCAGTCGTTAAGCATCTGCCTTCGGCTCAGGGCGTGATCCTGGAGTCCTGGGGTCGAGCCCCACATCAGGCTCCTCCGCTGGGAGCCTGCTTCTTCCTCTCCCACTCCCCCTGCTTGTGTTCCCTCTCTCACTGGCTGTCTCTATCTCTGTCAAATAAATAAATAAAATCTTAAAAAAAAAAAGTATATAAAATCTTAAAAGAAAAAAAAAAGAGGTAAGACAAACACCATATGATTTTACTTCTATGTGGAATCTAAAAAGCAAATGAACAAGAGAAACAGACTCAAACACAGAGAACCGGTGGTGGCCACAGGGGAGAGGATGGTTTGATGGACGAAAATAGGTGAAGGGGATTAAGAGGTACAAACTTCCAGTTATAAAGTAAGTCATGAAGACAAAAAGCACAGCACAGGGAATCCAGTCAATAATACTGGAGTAACATCATATGGTGAGAGCTCAGACCTATACTTATGGTAAGCACTGCGTAATATACAGAATTGTCAAATCACTATGCTGTGCACCTGAAACTAATGTAACACTGTATTATCAACCAACCAACCAACCAACTAACTAACTAACTAACTAACTAACTAAATGGCAGTTGAGGAAGAGACACACTCAGGAACAGGCCCAGGGTCACTACAGCCCCACTGTGGTGGTTTTGTTTGTTTAAAGATTTTTTTTATTTGAGAGAGAGAGAGCACAAGCAGGGGGAGCGGGAGAGGAAGAAGCAGACACCCCGCTGAGCATGGAGCCCGACACAGGACTCGATCCCAGGACCCTGGGACCATGACCCGAGCCAAAGGCAGATGCTTTACTGCCTGAGCCACCCAGGCGCCCCCCAGTGTGGTGGTTTTAAAACATGTCTATAAATTTTTAACAGTCCTATCAAGAGACAGAGTCTAATAACCCTTCCCTCAAACCTGGGTGGGCCTCTGTGGTCAATTCAAGGAACAATGCAGAAGGAGGGACAATGCTGGGAAACTTCAACGGCCACGTGGCCAGATGGCAGAAACTGGAGAGAAGAGGAGGAGGGAAACGAGGCCGTGCTGCCTAGGGAGCCCCAGCTCTCTCAGGCCGTGTTAGTCTCTCCAGCCCAGCACCAGACAGAAGCCCCCTCGGAGATGACATCATCAGCTGCCATAATCTGACTGCATGAGAGCTCCCCAACCCCCCAACTGACAACTGCCCAGCTGAGCCCAGTCAACCTGATTTGTGAACAAATAAATGCCTATATTAAAAAAAAACACACAACCTTATGATCATCTCCTTCCACTTAATGAAGAGTAAATTATCATCATGCCACATAGTTAATGAACTTACCTGTGTGTGAGCAGCTTCATGTGAAAATCTAATAACTATGCTGCAAGAACCATATGAAATGCTTCTGTGTCCTCATCATCGCTGAAGTAGTCATTGTGTCTGACACCATGTGCAAGGCTTGTGTGCAAGCAGTCTACCTTTACACGGGCACAATGATGTTTTCTTACCGTTTTATGACTTTGCTTTCAAAGAGTTACATTACCATTCAGTACGCCTCTCCCATAAGCGGGAGAAACCACATATTAGCCTACCATCACAGGTAAGCGGGTTTTTTTTAAATGTAACAATGTTTCCAATACTATACGATGAATAGGACTGTAATACTATACACCATAAACATTCTGTAATGAATGATTCATACATCAGTGTTTAGACTAGTCTACCATGAAGCAATCATACTGCTGCTTCTTCATTATCAGTACATGAATTGTTTTATCTGCAAATAAACGAGTTTTTTTCATTTTCATTTTTGATGTCTCGTGTCAGTAACACATGTTAATTAACATCTACAGTACTATGTCCGTAGTAATACAATTCACTTTCGTAAACAGACAACAGAAACTTACTGTGTTGACAAATTCAGGACAGTACTCTAAACGTATTTTTTTCCTTGTGATTTTAATATTTTCTTTTTTTCTAGCTCATGTTTGTATAAAAATACATGTATAATCACGCAACATACACAATATGTGTAATCAACTGTTTTATGTTATCATTAAGGCTTCTGGTCAACAACAGAATATTAGTAATTAAGTTTTGGAGGGGGACAAAAGTTACAGGCAGATTTTTGACTATTCATGAGGCTGGCACTCCTAAGCCTCAAGTTGAGACTCAACTATATTTTCCAAATTTTTTATGTTGAATGTGTTTTTTGTCAATGAGTTATTTGTGGAAACTTTCTGTTAACAATTTTCTACTTGTAAAAGTAACATATTCACGGTAGAGTGTGGGGGGGGGAAACTTTAATATTTTGTTTAAAATAGTAACTGGCATTTTGTTAACCATACTGGGTACTTTAAAAAAAATTCTAAGTAAGAAAAACAATGGTCTAAAAAATAATAATTATGACAATGTGATTCAATCAGAATTCTATTCTGTTATGATGTTTTAAAATTTTTTAAACAAAAAAGCAAAAACAAAATAACTGGGCCTTTCTACCTTAGATAAGCTAACTTTTTTAATTCATAAACAAAACCCCATTCATTCAGAAAGTCAGAAGTCCTTTCCAAATCAACACTGTGAATAAGACCTTTTTTGAATGGCCCTACCCCTCTAAAATACCATTTGTACTCAGCTTATAATTAGAAAAACTTTCCTCTTTAGGCATTCATTCTATAACTAGTTAAGATCTTTTTTAAAGATTTACTTTATTTATTAGAGAGAGTGATTGAGAGAGAGCAGGGGGAAGGGAGGGAAGGAGAGAGAGAATCTTAAGCAGACTCCATGCCGAGTGCAGAGCCCAGCTTGGGGCTCGATCTCAGAACCCTGAGATCATGACCTGAGCTGAAATCAAGAGTCAGACGCTTAGGGACACCTGGGTGGCTCAGTCGGTTAAGCATCTGCCTTTGGCTCAGGTCATGATCCTGGGGTCCTGGGATAGAGTCCCACATCGGACCCCTTGCTCAGCGGGGAACCTGCTTCTCCCTCTGCCTGCTGCTCCCCACTTATGCTCTGACAAATAAATAAAATCTTAACAACAAAAAAAAAAGAGTCAGACGCTTAACCAACTGAGCCACTGAGGTACCCCAACTAAAATCCCTTTTTAGCAGGGGTTCAGGAGGCTCAGTGCGTGTTTGTATTGTGTGGCTAACATGAGCAGTTCTATACAGTCAAAGGGAAGAGCATGGAATAGAACATAACTTTCAGGTTCTCTTGGTTCAGTCTGAGGAAGTGGTATTTTTTCCCTGCCCAGTGATATGCCCTTACAGAAAGGATCTCCTTAACTCAAATTAGACAAACATTACTGAGTATCTCCTATATACCCTGCCACTTTTATAATCAGAAAATCATCTTTGGATAAAGGTATTTTCAAGACATAGGTAGGCCCTCCCCAAACACAGAAGAAATTTAGAGCCGCTGGTGAAACAAAATTTAAAGGTACCAAAACTGCTTAGGAATTCAGGAAACGACAAATTCAGATTTAAATTATTTTTGGCATGCAAAGGGAAGGCCAACTGGTTTCCCCTTGGCCAGGCCTGCTTACTCTCTGTGAGCTAACGCTCAGGAAAGGCCCTAGAAGTCTCTAAGGAACACATTTGGTGGATGTGAGATCTAGGAGTAACTAACAGAAGACAGAAGTTTCTGCAAGCCATGTCTGGGACATCGACAGCAGTTCACTGAGTTTTAATTTCTGAAGTACTTTTCTCTTGTCCATCTTATGTATTTTGGACGACGGTTTTTTGAGAGGGGCACAATACTTTATTTTATACACAGTTCAAGTCTCCACAAGAAAATTCTAACCTTTATCACAAATTTTAAGAAATTGTCTCACCTGCTCAGACTGTGTGAGTTTCATGGCTTCAGAAAGATAAGCTGGTTAAAAAAAAAAAAAGGCACATTAATATGAGTGTCATAATCTTGTAATCAACAGGTCAAAGGAAGACTTTTAGTACTCCTATTGAAAAAAGAACTGGTTTTAGAAGCAATTCTGCTACATAGTTTCCTGTTTCTGAAAAGAAACAAGGTGGGGATTTTAAGACAGGATTCTTAACTTCTCCAAGAAAGGAGTCAGTGGTAACCACCTGTAGATACTCTCTACCCCATCTTGAAGGGCTTTGTTCTTCAAAATCCTTGTAGATTTCATAATTAAGAAAGTAAAGATGGTCTAATCAGAAATATAGGATCAGGAAAGATTAAAATTAAACAAGAACCTATCAACACCCTATTGCTCATTCTGATCACAAAAATATCAAGAGATGGATTTTTAGTGTCTTTTTATCCACATGAATACCTGGACTCTATCATTTTGGCCTCCTACAGAACTACTTTTATTGAATTATTTCTGAACTATCCCATCAACCTACCATGAATCAGGTAGTTAAGAGCCTTAAGAACTCGTTGACTTATTTATTATAAGCAAGTTGTTGAGGATAGTATGTCTTTTATGAAGACCATAAATCGTATTTCAATAAACTTCTCTCTGACCTTAGGATCAGTTCTTGGGTGACTTAATTTACTTGAATTTAAAAAGTCACTGTAAAAATCCCTAATTTTCCTCTTTGAGCTATCTTCCAGAAAGCTCAAAGCCAAGTTCTTCTTCTACCAAATAAGCAAGAACTCATGGTGCATTTTGCGAACTATGCTCCCAGGCACTCCTCCTTTTATCTTTCTGTGGATTCCTCATCCGCTTATTTTTAATTACATTTTATATTTTGCTGTATTCCTCTCTAAGGCCTTTTATATACTATCTGGAACAAAACAGGGTATAAATGACAAGTATTATAACAACAGATTACACACAATCTCCATTTTTTTATTTCTTGCTTACTATAAACTTTTCAGTATCTCTCATCCCTATATTAAGTTCCTTTTTGCCTTTTTGCAGACACTACAAGGCAATCTTTCTGTCGTCTTAATCCAAATATTTTAATGATTTTGTTGTCTGCCAGGTTCTACCATAGTCTTCAAGATACAGACTAACTGGATGGTCTCTCCCCAACAGAGCCCAGTTGGTTCTACAGCCTTTGCTCTAGCCATACTTACATTTTTCCCCTCAACTTTTGTGCCTTTTATCCCTATAGTAAGTCTGTATAGCTGCATACAGACTATTTCTTTTTCCTTTTCTTCATGTTTAAGGCTATTGAGACATTGTATCTATTGCTGATACAGTGTGGATGAACTTCCTTAAACTTCCTATTATGTCTGCATACATTTGTGTCCCTGTGTGAACTACAGTTTGCTTTAAATCCACTTTATGAACAAATGGAACAGTTTCATAAAACCAGGCTTAAACCAACTGGACTACCCTTTAGAACCTTGAAACCATAACATGACAGCAGAGGATACCCAAGGACACCGAGTTCCCAAAGTGCAAAAGAATCAAAAAGAGTCACACCGTCACTTAAAGTATGTCCCATGCTTCGATTTAAAATTTGGGTTTTAAGGGGCACCCAGCTGGCTCAGTCAGTAGTGTGTGTGACTCTTGATCTCAGGATTTTACATTCAGCCCCACAATAGGTGTAGAGATCGCTTAAAAACAAAATCTTAAAAATATATATTTATAAATAAAATAAAATTTGCTCTTTTTGCTATTTGTGAAAAAAATGAAACCCACTTAGGGAAGTGGACTGTACAAGACTACAAGCAAGAATTCTAACTGACTGAGCCACCCAGGCACCCCTAACCACGTCAATTTTTAAACTAGCACTACATTCACAACTCCACTCTAAAACACAAGGCTACTTTTAACCAAGTCTAAACTCCAAATCAAATCAGCTCAGCGGGATTAACTAATCACACTTAAAATTCTATCTCCCTAATTAGAGCTAATGGGATCCAAAAGGCTGCCTTTATCTTTTCTACTCCTGAGAATGTCGCAGAAAGCAGATACCGAGGAAGTAGGGAGAGGCGTGTAAAGCCTAACAACAGTCTTAACTCCTCATATAAAGACAGGGATGTAGGTTAGGAATGAAGGAGACCTTTCTCCCTTTATATACTCAATCTCCTACTGCTCAATGCACAACATATGCTGGTCATTCCATTGTATTATATTTTATATACATGTAACCATAACCACTGTGGGTTACTTAATTAAAGGTATTATTTGGGTGGCATTCATTCACAACATTTTTTTTTAAGATTTTATTTATTTGACAGAGAGCACAAGCAGGGGGAGTGGGAGGCAGAGGGAGAGGGAGAAGCAGGCTCCCCGCTGAGCAGGAAGCCCCATGTGGGGCTCGATCCCAGGACTCTAGGATCATCACCTGAGCTGAAGGCAGATGCTTACCCGACTGAGGCACCCAGCACAACACTGTTTTATTTAAAATAGTGTAGTACATTGTCTTCTGTAAGGTGACTATAAATTTAACAACTTGATTCACAACAAAATATGGTGCATGAAAGATATAAAGAGCACTAGCTGCCAAGTTTAATTCTGTATAAAGTTCTCCATAAAACACACCATAAAAATTCACGAAGACTTACAGGGTACATATTATGCACTCAGCCCTACTGCTGAAGGAGTATACTTCAGTGGCAAACTAATTCTTTAAAAATAAGACTTGAAATTTTCTCTGAAAATCACGGGCGTGTAGGCAAAAATCACTGACATAAAAGAACTTATTCAAACCAGTATCCACTGGCTGGTCTGTATTTCACCACTAAGGCAACACTGGAGGGGTACACTCTGCCAAGAAACAACATGGCTGTAATCATCACAGTGGCCTAGAAGGACAAAAATAGCGTCTTCCTCCAGCAGAAAGACTACAGGACTTACTCTAAGAAAGGTGGCCTACTTTGAATGCAGCATGAGTAAAATACTCCCTCCCCAAAGCTTTTAGGTTTGTTAATTAACCAGCCAACAGAAACCAGTCTTACAAAACAGACCCCAAAGATCTATTTCTAAGTTCAACACATGCTAAACTGTGCAACTAACTGTGATAAAATAACTGTTTGATAAGAAGTCATTAATTCTAAATTTCATACCTAAAAGAAAGCAATCATCAGATGATACCATAGGCATGAATGTACAGATGAAATATTCAGAAGGAAGCTAAAGAAAGAGTATTATCAGCATCTCAGAAAACAGAAATTCAGTGAAAACTAACTGGTTAAAATTAATTTAGTTATTACTTTCATAACCCAAAATGGCTAATTATTTGAAATCCATTTTCCCTAACAACTAATATAAACTGGTAGACTTCTTGCAATCAGTTCTATCTTTAGGAATCTTTGGATTCATGAAGCTGTGTCCAGAGTCATTTACCAATATGGCATATGCAACCTTCATGGTTTTGGAAGACTAGGTTAGGAGAAACTGGGAAATCCAACATACTCACTTGAAAAGTAATCCAAACCGCTGTTCTGGTGGGTCAGTAGTGTCAACCTTGTATATGCAGGGCCAACAACACATCATTACTATTGTGACTTTCATTCTGAATAAGTTGTTGAGAGATGCTGGAGAAAAGAAATTGCCCTCCAGTTTTAGACTCAGTATTGCTTTAGAATAATACTCACCTGAAGCCTTTTTGTGACAAGAAATAGCCTCTTCGTATTTCCCTGCAGCTAGTAAACGATCTGCTCGTCTGCTCTGCTGATGAGCCTAGAAGACAAACACTCCTAAATTCCTCTGAATTATATAAAAAGACATGACTTAAAAAAAATTTTTTTGACAAGATAAATGATGTCCTTATTTGCCACGCATCAAACCATTGCAGCTCTACCGGTAAGAAATCTAATGGACAGCTCCTTGAGCGGCAGCATCTGAAAGGACTGGCAACTTTTCTCAACTCTACGAATAAACCATTAAGTTTCACACCAGGCACTCAGCTCCTTCAGTGACTCACATCCTTCCACTCTTCAGAGATTAACCAAGAGCTACAATCACAGATTGTTACCTAAAATGTATATTCACTTGATTTTTAACAACCTGCTTTCAAAACAAAAGTCATCTTGCAGATCCTTTCACGGTTTGCATCATTCAACAACCGTGATCAGGAAATTACTTACGGAAAAGTCAAGCTTCTCTTTTAACAACTCATTCTTCCCTTCCAACATTACAGTTACTATTTTTAAGATAAAAATTGGTACACTGTACAGCTGACGAATTAACTATACAAATATTTAATAGTACAGTGATTTCTTTTTCAGGTACCACCGCCCAAAACAAACACAGGCTCAGAACTTCTGAAAGCAAATGACTAAAGTGCCCCCGAATGTAAAGGAAAATGGATTAACAAGTAGTCATCGGCCTCTTCACATCTGTGCTACACTTTAAGAATTCCTACAACTTTATGGGGCGCCTGGGTGGCTCAGTCGTTAAGCATCTGCCTTCGGCTCAGGGCGTGATCCCAGCGTTCTGGGATCGAGTCCCGCATCGGGCTCCCTGCTCCACTGGGAGCCTGCTTCTTCCTCTCCCACTCCCCCTGCTTGTGTTCCCTCTCTCGCTGGCTGTCTCTCTGTCAAATAAATAAATAAAATATTAAAAAAAAAAAAAGAATTCCTACAACTTTATGTTTCCGTTTCTGACATAAGAAGGTCCAGCAGACTCCCAAGGCCCACATAACCTCACCTAAGGTTACACAATCAGCAGGCAGGAAGACAGAAATGATCAACTCAATTCTTCTAAGTAGTGTAGTTTTCCTCACAAACTCAGATGATTTAACAAAGCTTCTTTAAAAAAAAAAAAGTGAAAAGCACTGTACACCCATGTTCACAGCAGCATTAATCACAACAGTCAAAAGACAGAATCAACCCAAATGTGCATCAACGTGGATACAGATACACACACACACACAATGAAATTCGTATTCAACCTTGCAAAGGAAGGAAATTCGATATATGTCACAAAATGGATGAACTCTGAGGACATTACACTAATAATAAAATATAAAATAAGCCAGTTACAAAAAGACAAATACTGTATGATCCCACTTTTATGGGTATCTAACGTAGTCAAAGTCATAAAAACAGAAAGTGAAATAGCGGCTGCCAGAGCGTGGCGGGAGAGAAAAGTGGAGCTGTTGTTGGAGGTGCAGCGTTTCAGTTTTGCAAGGTGAAAGGTTCTGGAGACCTGTTGCACAGCAAGTGAATATACTTGCTACCATACTGTGTACTTAAAAATGATAAAGAGTGGGGCGCCTGGGTGGCACAGCTGTTAGGCGTCTGCCTTCGGCTCAGGGCATGATCCCAGCGTTATGGGATCGAGCCCCACACCAGGCTCCTCTGCTATGAGCCTGCTTCTTCCTCTCCCACTCCCCCTGCTTGTGTTCCCTCTCTCCCTGGCTGTCTCTATCTCTGTCAAATAAATAAATAAAATCTTTAAAAAAAAATTTTTTTTTTAAGTTTTTTAATTTTTTTTTTTTTTTTAGTAATCTCTACACCCAATGTGGGGCTTGAACTCACAGCACAAGTCACATGCTCTTCCAACCGAGCCAGCCAGGCACCCCTTTACCTCAATGTTTTAAGAAGGCAAAAAGCATATCTGTTCTGTCAGGTGTAAAGCGATTTATCTTGAAGGCTTTTCAAAGACTGTGCCACAGATGCCTCATAAAAATACTTCAGAGAATCAGTTTTGCAACTGAGATTAGAACTATTCTGGGCATGTTTGCAAATTATGCTCAATGTGAACAGAGGTGAAGACAAAAGTAGAAAACAGCACTCTCAGCAATGCTTGCTGTTTATATTTTCCCTTCTATTTTTGTAAGGAAGACACAGCAACACACTTTAAAAGCAAGATCATCCATTTCTACCATTTGAGGTTTTTATTCTTCAAATAATAATTAAACTTTTCCTCTAAGTCTCAATTTGTTCCTGAAAATAATAATGGGTAAAAGAAATGGCTAGGAGCTTAAAATACTTTTTTTTTATTTTAATGTTTTTTTTATTATATTATGTTAGCCACCATATAGTACATCTCTGGTTTCTGATATAAAGTTCAATGATTCATTAGTTGCGTTAAAATACTTTTAACTGAGCAAAAAATACATTCTGAACACAGGAGTATTTTATAGTACCCAGCAATGATACAGATCTTTTGGGAAGAGACTATATATGAAGAAAGCTAAGTTATGATCAACACAATTTCTCTAAGTAACATGTTCCAATAATATAATTAAAGCAAGTGGCACTCTATCAACAAGGCTCTAAGTGTAGGTAGTAAATGAAACCAAAGAAAAGGGGTGAATCTCCAGGTGTCTTAACCTTTCTGAGCTTTGAAAGAAGCCATATAGAAGAGACAAACCTGCTCTGAAATTCCAAAGTACCTCCTAACTATGCGTGGCAAAGTGCAGATCCTACCCTACCATGAAGCCAGGGCTCTGGGCTCAAGTCTTGGCTTTCCCACTGCCAAGTTAAACTACTTCATCCTTCAGGCTCTGTAAAATCATAGACATGGACCAGATCGGTACTTGAAGTTTTAATGGAGTACAAATCACCGGGCGATCTGGTTAAAATGCAGGCTGATTCAGTATGTCTAGAGCAGATGCAGGGGAAGCAGCTGGCTCCTGGACACACTCCTGAGAAGCAGGGACGAGATACGCTCTGAGGTCACCTTGCTCTGATGCTATGTCTCTATCATCTGTGTCTCTGATGACATTAACCACTTTCTACCTTGTACTATATTTATGAAGCTCCCTAATTCAATTTCAAGCTCCAGAGTAATCGAGTAAATTGTTTCTTGAACACCAAAGAAACAAAAAGTTCTTGAGTGGTGAGAACAGATCTCCTATCCCTCCCGAATTCACTAAAACCTCCCCACGTAAAGTCCAATCTCTGATCACTCTGTAAATTCAGGAGTTACAGCTCATTTAAAAACACACAGCTACTCTAGGTTATTTGGCACAACAGCAATCAAATTCCCTATTAAAAAAAACAAAAACAAAAACACAGTTCCTACTAAGTTCTTGTTAGACACCCAGCAAGCCATGACTATGTACACAGCTTGACTGCCTAGGTTCAAATCTCAGCTTGAACACTTACTAGACACATGAAATTGGCTTTCTAAATTTTCTGCCTGAGTTTTCCCATCTCTAAAATGAGAGTATTGTGAAAAACTAGTTAAAAGACAAAAGTACCTTGGCGGTACTTGCCATCAAGTTCACAATGTAGTTGGGGAGACTAAATTGCTTTTTTCTCTAACTGAAGATATTATAGGAAATTTATTTTGGTAATACTTCTTATTGTATTTATTATTATTATTGATACTTCCTTATTATTATTATTATTATTGATACTTCCTTTTTTTTAAGTAGACTCCATGCTAGGGCTTGAACTCACGACCCTGAGATCAAGAGTTGGATGCTTAACCAACTGAACCACCCAGGTACCCCAATACTTATTTTTAAAACAATTTTTAAAGATCCCTTTAATTTAAAATTAATCTCTTTAAATACTGTTCTTGGTAGAATCACAGCCATTAAACATACTAAGTCTATAAATAAGTTTCTTTGGTAATTCAAAATAAAACAGGAACAAGAAGCAATTAATATGGAAATGTTGGTTGAGAGATTCTAAAAGCAGTCTGGGCAGTGATATATTTTAATTCTGATAACGTAGTGTTTTTTGGCCAAGTATTTCAAGATGGACCGATTTATGGAAAAGGCTTTATCTCAATATTTCAAATTCATTAAGAAAGGATAAAAAACACTCCAGGTCTTTATGAATGGTTTCACTAACAATTCAAAAAATGTTTAAGCCAAGAATGCATCTATTTTGGCTACTAAACAAAACAAATTAAGCTTAAATTTTATTTATCTTTTTCTTAAAAGTATCAATACTGGCCAGGAAACTTCGGCGGAAAAGGCAACATAACACTCTTCAAGAGCTTCAACTCCATTAACCCATTTTCATCTCCCTTGCTGGTAAATAAATGAGCTCGATTTTTTGTCTGTTTTAACCTCCTGGACTTCTTATAAAAGTGTGTAAATCTTTCATAAAAATCAGTGTTTTCCAAACCAACAAAATAGAAACAGACTCATAAATACAGAGAACTGGTGGTTGCCAGAGGGAAGACGGGTGGGTTGATGAAGGAAACAGGTGCAGGGGATTAAGAGATAACAAACTTCCAGTTTTAAGTCATGGAGATGAAAAGTGCAGCACAAGGAATATAGTCAATAATACTTTAATAACATTGTATGGTGACAGATGGTGATTATTTATGGTGAGCACTGAGTAATGTATAGAATTGTTAAATCACTATGTTGTACACCTGAAACCATAGGATATTTTCTTTTTTAATTCAGGTATAGTTGACATGTAACATTGTATTAGTTTCAGGTGTACATGATTTGATATTTGTGTGTATTGCAAAATGATCACCACAATAAGTCTACTTAACATCATACACCATATATTATTACAAAAAACTTTCTTCTTTTTGTTGTTGTTGTTGTTTTTTTTTAAGGTCAGGAGCAGAGGGAGAGGGAAAGAGAGAATCTTAAGCAGGCCCAACACAGGGCTCAATTTCATGACCCTGAGATCATGACCTGAGCCAAAAATCAAGAGTCGGACACTTAACCAACTAAGCCACCCAGGTGCCCCAAAACTTTTTTCTTTGGATCAAGACTTTTAAGATCTACTACCTTCACAACTTTCAAATACGCAATACAGTATTATTAGCAACAGTCACCAGGCTATACATTATATCCCAGGACTTATTTATAACTACAGGTTTGCACCTTCTGACCTCCTCCATCTATTCTGACCACCCCCTTACCACCACCTACGACAACTACCAATCTGTTCTCTGAGCTTTTCTGTTTGTTTTGCCTTTTAAGTTCCATATGTAAGGAAAATCACACATATCTTTCTCTGACTTACTTCACATAGCATAATGCCCTCTATGTCCATTCATTTTGTCATAAATGGGAAGATTTCATTTTGTGTATGTGTTTGGCTAAATAATATCCCAATGTGTAAGTACCACATCTTTATCCATTCATCCATCAATGGAAACTTAGGTTGTTTCCATATCCTGGCTATTGTAAATAATGCTTCAATGAACACGGGGTCTATATATCTTTTCAAGTTAGTGTTTTCATTTTCTTCAAATACCCTCAAGTGGAACTGCTGGATCATAAGGTAGTTCTAGTCTTAATTTTCTGAGGAGCCTCCATACTGTTTTCCAGATTGGCTGCACCAGTTTGCATTCCCACCAATAGTACACAAGGGTTCTCTTTTCTTCACATCCTAGCCAACAATTGTCATTTCTAGTCTTTTTGATATTAGCCATTCTAACGTGGGTGAGATGGTACCTTGTGGTTTTGCTGTGCATTTCCCTGATGATCAGTGATGTTAAGTATCTTTTCATGTACCGGTTGGCCATCTGCATGTCTCCTATGGAAAAATGTCTATTTGGGGCACTTGGGTGGCTCAGTTAAGTGTCTGCCTTTGGCTCAGGTCATGATCCCGGGGTCCTGGGAATGACCCCGTGTCACGCTCCTGGCTCAACAGTGTATCCTGCTTCTCCGTCTGTCCCTCCCCCACTCATGCTCTTTCTCTGATAAATAAATAAAATATTTAAAAAAAAAGAAAAGGAATAACGTCTACTCAAATCCTGTCCATTTTTTAATTGGGCTGCTTGCTTTTCAGCTATTGAGTTATATGAATTCTTTATATATTTTAGACATTAACACCTTAGCAGACGTATGATTTGCAAGTATTTTCTCCCATTTATTCTGTCAATGATTTCCTTTGTCAGGCAGCTTATTAGTTTGATGTAGCCCCACACAATTATATTTCTTGTTTCTTTGTTGATTCAGTTATTTTCTTTGCTTCTCTATCAACAACTGTAGTAAGCAGCTTCTGATGTAGCTCCCAATGACCCCCGCCTTCTGGTATTCACACACTTACGTAATCTCTTCCCCTCACATGTGTGCTAAACCTAGTGACTTGCATCTAAGGGAACAGAATACAGCAAAGGTGGTGGATGTTGCTTCTACGATTAGGTTACAAAAGACTGTCACTTCCAGCTTGGTAGGACTTTCTCTCCCTTGCTCACTTTAATGAAGCCAACAGTCCTGCTGTGAACTGCCCTATGGAAAGGCTCACATGGAAGAAACTGAGGGTAGTTTGCCAACAGTCAACAAGGAACTGAGTCCAAAAGGGGATTACAAAGCCTTCAAAGAACTGAACCCTACCATCAACCATGTGAGTGAGCTTGGAAGTAGCTCCTGCCCCAGTGGAACCTTCAAATGGGACTGCAGCCCCAGGTGACACCAGTGTTGGGGAGACAGGCTGCAGTCTAGGCTGGACAGACTACAGGAAACTTAGTGAGAAGCCGCATTCACTCTCACCTTCCCCAATAAATTCACTGTAAGTCTCCTACAGGCAAGTAGTATCTCCTAACAGTAAAGTAAGTAATGAATTAACCTGTCAAACTAATGTAATATAATTATACTTAAGGTAATTGCTCAAGTGTTAGAGAAGTCCAAGACCTGTTTTTGATTTTAAGTCTAAGGATCAATTTCTCCCACATGCAGCTCTGCTTTATCTTTTTTCCTACCTTATTTCCAATGTAGCTTACTTTTCTTCAGAACTGCCATCATCTGCTGTGAAGACAAACTGTAGGATACAACCCACCAATGAGTTATGAAATCAATTTAGTGAGTCAAAACCACCATTTTAAAAAACTAATAGTAAATATTAGAGTAAATGTTTAAGCTCTAACAGTAAATATTAGAGTTTAAAAAACCTAATAGGAAACATTATACAGTAAAAAGTAGTAAATGCTACTCTAATTTTTAAAAAATATTTGTAATAGTAAATATTAGAATTTTGTTTTGGGTGAAATTTTTGAGCACCCCTGCATTTTGCATAATTTCAAGAGGCATATGCATAATGTGGCAGCTCTACAGTAATATATACATATGTATGTGTGTACTGGTCATTACGTAAAAATCTCACTGTGGATCACAGTCAAAACAAATGGGCAAACGCTGATCTAACAGATCACTATTTTAATGAGAATCTTGCTTTCACACCCCACTGTCACCACTTGCTCTGCATTTCAATATCTTAATCAGTAAAACGGGGAAATATACAGCTACTAAGAAGATAAATAAGACAGCTGACCCTTGAACAACATTGGTTCAAACTGCACAGGTCCACTTATATGTGGATTTTTTTTTTTTTCAGTAAATACAGTGTAGTACTGTAAAGTATTTCCCTTATGATTTTAGTATTTTCTTTTCTCTGGTTTATTGTAAGGATACGGTACATAATACATATACAAAATATGTGTTAATCAACTGATTATGTTATTGGTAAGACTTCCAGTCAACACTACACTATTAGTAAGTCTTTAGGGAGTTGGGAAAACTGGACAGCAACATGCAAAAGAATGAAACGGACCACTTTCTTACACCATACACAAAAATAAATTCAAAATGGATGAAAGATCTAAATGTGAGACAGGAAACTATCAAAATACTAGAAGAGAATACAGGCAGCAACCCCTCTGACATCAGTCATAGCAACTTCTTACTAGACACACCTCCAGAGGCAAGGGAAACAAAAGCAAAAATGAACTACTGGGACTTCAAACAATCAACAAAACTAAAAGGCAACCTTCGGAATGGGAGAAGATATTTGCAAATGACATAATCAGACAGGGTTAGTCCAAAATCTATAAAGAACTTATCAAAATCAACACCCCAAAAACAAATACTCCAGTTAAGAAATGGGAAGACATGAACAGACATTTTTCCAAAGACACCCATGATGGACAAGACATGTAAGATGCTCAATATCACTCATTATCAGGGAAATACAAATCAAAACTACAATGAGATATCACCTCACACCTGTCAAAATGGCTAAAATTAACAACACAAGAAATAACAGGGGCTGGCCAGCATGCAGAGAAAGGGAAACCCTCTTACACTGTTGGTGGGAATGCAAATTGGTGCAGCCAGTCCGGAAAACAGTATGGAGGTTCCTCAAAAAGTTAAAAATAAAACTACCCTACGACCCAGCAATTGCACTACTAGGAATTTATCCAAAGCATACAAAAATAGTGATTCAAAGGAACACATGCATCCCAATATTTACAGCAACATTATCACAACAGCCAAATTATGGATGAGTCCAAATGTCCACTGACTGGTGAATGGATAGAGAAGATGTGGTATATATTTACAATGGAATATTAGTCATCAAAAAGAATGAAATCTTGCCATTTGCAACGACGTGGATGGAACGAGACAGTATTATCCTAAACGAAGTCTGTGAGTCAAAGACAAATATACGATTTCACTCACATGTGGAATTTAAAGGAAAAAACCCCACATGAACATAAGGGAAAGAAAAAAGAGAGGGAGGTAGGGAGGGAAGCAAACCATAATAGAGATTCTTAACTACAGAAAACAAATAGGGCTGCTGGAGGGTGGCGGGGGAGGGGGGATGGACTACATGGGTGACAGGTATTAAGGAGGGTACTTTTGACTGAGCACTGGGTGTTACATGTAAGTGATGAATCACTAAATCCTACTCCTGAAACTAACATTACACTTTATGTTAACTAGAATTTAAATAAAAACTTGAAACATTAAATAAAGACTATTAGGGTTATGGAAACAGAAATATTTAAGTTTAGGGGCGCCTGGGTGGCACAGCGGTTAAGCGTCTGCCTTTGGCTCAGGGCGTGATCTCGACGTTATGGGATCGAGCCTGCTTCTTCCTCTCCCACTCCCCCTGCTTGTGTTCCCTCTCTTGCTGGCTGTCTCTATCTCTCTCAAATAAATAAATAAAATCTTAAAAAAAAAAAAAAGAAATATTTAAGTTTAGGTAAATACTGGTAAAATAATAGAGGCATATTTAAATTATGTTCTCATTTATTAATAATATTCTTTATGGGGGGCACTTGGGTGGCTCAGTCAGTTGAATGTTGGACTCTTGATTTCAGCTCTTGATTTGGGCTCGGGTCATGATCTTGGCCTTGTGGGACTGAGCCCTGCATTAGGCTCTGTGCTCGGCAGGGAGTCTGCTTGAGATTCTCTCTGCCCCTCTCCCACCCCCTCAAATAAATAAATCGTTAAAAAATTATTTATGATTATTGCTGAATATACAGAAAAAGTGGAAAATAATAAAGGAATACACAGAAATTTAAGGAAGGTAGTCATTTCATAAAATTAACAGTATAATCATAAAAAAAGTCTTTGGGGAGTCAAAAGTCATACGTGGAGTTTTTGACCACACAGGAGGCTGGCACCCCTAATCCCCACATTGTTCAAAGGTCAACTATATATGTAAAGTGCCAGATGCCAACGCTAGCACTTAGTAATTGTTGGCTAAGTCTTAGTGCTCTACCACCTTTCCCCAGAGCACCTCCATTGAGCCCAACATAGCTGTGAGAAGATGAACTTTACCTGAAATTTTTTAGGGCAACAAGAAAGTGGTTCAAAACAGCCTCTTTTTTTACCTTAAAGATTTTACTGCCACCATAAGTAAGACGGGATAATTATAAAGGCTCTGGGTATGTACAAGGCCATTCTCTAGACCATGATATCTGATTCCTTGTCTCAGATGAGAAATGACCACTCTAGAGGGACGCTCAGTTACTCAACAAAACATTCTCAGCACTTAATAGAGCCAAACACATACAACTGTGGCCACAGTCACATGGACCCTGTCCTTAAGAGTTTGCAGAGTAGGTAAACAAAGCATGAGCAACAGTCATGTGTAAATTAAGGTCTGACATCACTTCCCAAATAGGCAGTAAACAAATCAAAGAACTACAAATTATCTCACACAAGTTTTGACATTTGCTACCAGCACTCACTTTGACAAAATTAAATGGAAAGAAATGCCTAAATATACACTAAGTAACTTTATAAGTTATAATTTTTCTATATTAAAAACTGACAAAAAGAAAAAAACTGATGAAACAAAACTTATTCAGTCCAAATAGTCATTCCTCTTCCCCCAACAATGGAAATATGATTTTTTCTTTTGACCAATTTCAAAAACCAGAACACTAGAACACAGTATCTGTATTAAATATTAAAATGACTATTTTTGAACCAGTCTCTTCTGTATCTTAAAAATCTACTGCTAGGAAATAAGCATATAAGGCCCTTACTACAAACCTGACTAAGAGAATCAATACTAAAGCAAAGGCACTAAAGACACAGAATCCACAGTTCAATATAAATAAGGACCATACTGAAATGAAAATGGTGAGTACTGTACATTAATTCAGAACTACTGTTGGAAAAGGTCATGATATTAAAATAAGTTCTGACCCACCAATCTAAGTAATTACTTAAATTCTCTCAGTCTAGGCTTATTTTTTTGAAAAAAGGGGAAGCAGTTCTCCCTAAATTCCAAGCATGCTCTGAGGACACATAATAATAAACCTAGGTACTGTAATAAGTCCTTATACAACAGATCTGGACTACACTATAATGTCATTAGAGAAAGCCTATATAAACTACTGGTATTTTCACAGGCACTCATTAAATCATAGCACTAAGAGCTATTTCTCACTTTTAGTCAACTGGATACTAAGTTGTTAATTGCTGATGTAAAAAAAAAAATTGATAAGTCTTAAAAAAAAAAAACCAACAACCATCTTTTAAAACTGACAAATTCAGACTCGCATTGGTACTTAGCAGTTAAAATGATTCAAGAAAATGTTAATCGCTGTTCAACTGTTATCATCCAATAAACAGCTAGGTTAGAACTCAGATCTTTCAAATCTCAAATGGTTTATGAATTTAAGATGCCAAATTTCTGATACTTGTCCAGGTACATTTTCTAGCTGGATTATGGAACTATGCTAGTCTGCCTGACAAGGCTCTAGCCAAATTCTCCCCTATAGAAAGATAATACTATTGTCACCATTTAACTAAATTTTCCTAAACTGGTGATTCTGCTGCTCCATCTACAAATGTCACCCAACTCCAGTCTTCTCATAACTACCACACACTAGTGGGGCAGTTGGCTGGCGTTATGCTGCAGCCTGTAGCCAAATAAAGTGAAGCTAACTGGAACTGAACCAATGGTCATTTTGCAAGGACACTTGAACTTTGAAGCACTCTGTAAACTGCTGGTTATTTCTAATAATATTCCTGTGAAGTTTCAGTATTGAGCCATCCATTATATTTCACTGTAAACTATACGTCACCTTAAAAACAAAAAAGGGCAAGATAATGTCCCTGATTTTTTAAAAACTCACAAATCTCGTCCAATTCTTTTTAAGTGTAAACAACTCTTAGCAATGGGGGCAAGCTCAACTTAAAACTGGGAGGCGCTTCTTAGAGCAGCTAACCTGGCATCAGTCATTTGGGAACAACAGCTTTAGGTCCTAGAATCTCAGGCTTTTCAAGCCCAGCAAGTCCAAGCCTTCATTTTACAAAAGAGATTTTAAATTAAGAGCTTATGGTCTGGTTACTATAATAGCTAATTCTTACATTGTACTGGGTACAAGGTACTGTTCTAAGCCCTTTACACCTATTTACTCCTTTAATCCTCACAACAAACCAGAAACAGGGTGAGGTCAACTAATTTGCCCAAGGTCACAGAGCTACTGAGAGACAAAGCCAGAACTGAAATTGAAGCAGTCTAGCTCCAGAATCTATACTCAAACCACCAAGCTCTACTGCTTCTCTATAAAGTGGTTTAAATGCAGCCTAGGGCTCTTCCAGAACACTAGGGTTCAGAGTTCCAACCTGAGAAACTAATTCTCCATACCTCCCTTTCTCCAATGCCGCCGTCGCCCACCAACGCAAATGAACTGCAAACCCGTGACTCCAAAAGTTCCTCCTGCCTGTCTATAACCTTACTTCTGTATTCAAGTAGGTGCCCTCTAGGAATTACTGCAGTAATCAGTCAGGAAAGAACTCGCGTAGCTCGCTGCTGTTTTAATGGGAACATCTGAAATGCCTAAGAACATAATAAGTAAATGGCCTATAAGCACTTTTTCTGAGAAGGGGTAAACATCTACCGTATTTTCAAGATGCCTAAAGTGATGAAACGGAGCTAAAAACAGGGACGGCCCTGTCTTTTTTTTCCAGCTGTCTCTCACTTATCCGAGAAGGGAGATTCTCAGTTTATGCATCTGAATGTAGGTGAGAAATGGGTGGAGGAAACAATGGGGGTAGGGGGTATTACTCCAGCTCTCCAAAGTAAGGAGGCTCGGTCTTCAGACCCTGTATGTTAGAAGTTAAACCCAGTATTACACACCACTGCTGCCCTGGCCGGCCTCAGTGCCCCTCGAGGCTGCAGCGAGGTGGTTACGTGGCGCTTGGAGGCATTTCCTCCAGCCTGAAGAGGAGGTGGCTTTCCCGGCCGGTGGAAGCCCCTCGCTCAGGGCACTGCGGCAGGGGGAGCCCCGGGGCAGCGGGAAGTGGGAGACGTGAGAGCTTCCCGGGGATGCCATAAGGCACAACGTCTGGGGCAGCCTGCGCGGAGCCGCTGGGGAACCACGCCTGCTCGTCTCCCCGACCCCTCAGGACCACCCCCGCCAAACCCGCCTCCCAGCCTCGAGGGTCTACAGCACGCCGGAGACGCGACCGGACTCCTGAAGCAAAAGCTCCCGAGGACGGACACGACCCTCTGGGGGCTACTCACCAGATTGAGGGGTCCTTCCATTACTTCCATAGACCCCGGAGTAAGCGGCGGCCTGAGGAAGGGGAGCGACGGCGCCGGGGCACATGGAGGGACAGCTGCCCCTCTCCGCGCCCGGGGAGCCAGCAATGGGCGCAGAGGGAGAAACAACCGCACCACTTCCTCCTCCGGTGGCGCGCCGCGGGCCCGCCCCCTGCGCCGCGGCCACGCACGCGTCATGGCGTCACACGTGGCTGGTTCAAGGTGGGAGTGAGGACCGGGGAGTGGGTGGGGCTTAGGGAAGGCGGGGCACAGACGGGCGTACACTTGCTCCTGGGCGATCTTTCCTCTCGCGAGAGGCGTATCTTCATCTTCTTGAAGTCTTCTCTGACGTCACGTAGGGGTGGACAGCCTTGTTGAAATTTAAGTAAGGTGGTTGACTTAACGCTCTTGGCCTCTCCCATTTTCTTCCAGCATGACTTTTCCCAAAATCCCTCTGCTTTGCTACACCTTTTCTTGCTCTCAAATTCCCAACTTTATTCTTGCACCTGATTTTTTTCAAAAATCAGATTTGAGCAATGCTGAACCACGCGCTGGACTAGACCTCCCCCTGGAGGGAGGCAAACGTATGATAAAGGGCTCTGCCCTCTAGGTGATAGCGAACTAATTAAGAAAGTAATATGGGTTACAAATAGCCAAATAGAATGCTTGATTAAGTTAACAGTTATGTGCTAAACCGCTCTGCTAGGTTCTTTCCGTCAAGGAATTCACTGACAAAAAATAATTATGATTTATGTTGTAAAGGGAACAGATAAGGAGATGGTATAGAGGCACCATTAGTTGGCTTCAAGGAAATAAATTTGTTCAAGAGCCGTGTGATCTTGAAAGAGGACCCCAATTTTCAGATGAGGCCCCAGCCCAGGCATACACCTTGATTGCATCCTTGTGAGAACCTGGGCAGAGGACTCATTGAAACCATGCCCAGATTCCCCACCCATGAAAATTGTGAGATAATGAATGTGTGTTGTTTTAAGCCACGCATTAGGGATAATTGGTATAAGGCAAAACAACAACAACAATTACAGACCCCTTCGAGGTGGTAGATAAACTGTAAAGGTGGGTAGTAAATCCATGTCACTGCACTAGTGAATTTCCAGCAGCTGGCTGTGCAGTGGACAGGTTTAATAAACTTCAGTGACAGCTGGACAAGGAAGGAAGAGTATGATGTATTCAACCACTCACGAGTGTTTGAGAGAAACTTCCGTCATATCAGCAAAAGAGAGGACATGATGGATATACACAACCATATCCAAATGGTGACACAGACATTGCATGCACCAGTCCTAGTTTGTCACTCGCTGTCACCCTGTTAGCCCGACCAGCCACAGGCTATGAAGAGCATGCTGGACATGGACACATCATCAAAGGAAAAGGTCACAGGCCTACAAAGGCTTTAGAGCTATCCAAGCTGATTCCTTTGAAAGTTGGGAAACAGCAGCTGCACCAGAAGCTTGCCACTGGCCATTTTTACTGCTTGCAGGTTTGTATCCCTTCAGACACATGGACGACTTCTTTGCCTTTTGGAAAAAGCCCATTTATCTCCTGAGACCATCAATGGAGGGTGATAGAAATCCTCAGGCCATCATAGCTGGGAACACAGTGGACATTCGTAGTATTGGGTCAGAGGTGAGAAGAGCTCAGCACTAGGTCTCTGCTGCAACTCAGCAAAATGGAGCCAGAGGCCTTTGGAAGAACATTTATTTTATTTTTTAAGATTTTATTTATTTGAGAGAGAGAGGGCATGAGCAGGGGGAGGGGCAGAGGGAGAGGGAGAAGCAGACTCCCCACTGAGCAGGGAGCCCAGCCCAGGACCCTGAGATCACAACCTGAGCCAAAGGCAGACACTTAACCAACCGAGCCACCCAGGTGCCCCTGGAAGAACATTTAAAAGCTGTGAAGCTTTTTGTGCTTTCTGTGGCTCACCTGGAAAATGCATTTCATGTTAAAGAATCCATTCCTAAATGGGCCACCACTGATGGACTTGCCACATCAGAGAGTTTCCTTTGTTTCTCTAGAATTTACCTCAAGTCATTCAGATATTCCTTATATTGACATTGAACTATAATCTGTCTTCCTGTGACTGCCATGCTCTAAGTTTGTATAAATCACCGTGACACTTATGTGTGAACACGTGCACAATCTACTCCCTGCTATCACAATGTAACGTGCATACCCTTGACTCAGCAATTCCTGCAGAAATACTAGCATAAGTATAGAAAATAAAGGTATGTGAGGAGGTTTACTGGGCCTTTGCAATAATGCTTTCCGTAGTTTTGGAGCAGCTCAAGTAAATCTAGAAGGACCATTTGGCAGAGACATCATAGAAGACATTGCTGCATCAAGTGGGAGCTTGGATTGATGACCTCAAAAGTTTGTCTAGTTATAGGACTTTGGTGTGCTCAGTTACAGGAAGAGAAGAGAGCAGGCCCTTCAGGTCTCCTGCTCCATCCTCTCTACCTTTGCTGTTCTCTCCACGGGAGTTCCATGGAGAAGGGGGTCAGGATAAGGCCAGTATCAGGAAGCTTCACATGGTCCTTGAGGTGTCTAGGAGCCCCTCCGATTATGCTGTGGAAAAGGGAGTCCAATATGCCTCTCACACCTGCTATGTTTATGGACTTCCCAGCGAATCCACACAAAGCACAAACTCTTCTGTAGTCATGAAACCTACAGGCCCTACCAAAGTGTCAATAACAGGGGTAGCAGCAGGGGCAGCAACAACAGTGCTGGGTGCAAGGCAGCAACCAGGTCTGCAGGCCCGAGACAGGGCAACACAGCAATGTCAGGAGCAGCCAGCAAGGGCCCAGGAGGATGAGGAGCCAGCATGGTTACGGCAGAACAACTGACGTGTCCTCAGTGGGTATGTGAGTGGTTCTGGCAGGTGTTCACACATGTTCT
This sequence comes from Ursus maritimus, assembly GCF_017311325.1. Lineage (NCBI taxonomy): Eukaryota > Metazoa > Chordata > Mammalia > Carnivora > Ursidae > Ursus > Ursus maritimus. The sequence continues at coordinate 60,901,120 of NW_024426885.1, forward strand.
TGCAAGGTACTTCCAGACCTGCTGTACAAAGAATTACAACAAGGTGGGGAATTGTTTTGTATCCAAGCAGGGTGGCAGGTATGTGGGTGCTTCCTGTTGTAATTTTCCCTATTTTACCAGGTCTGAGATCTGGTGATCTTATAGTCACTGACAGCCAGGTGGCAGTTGTGATGAAGTTGCATTGCCTTAGAAAAAACCTTTAACCAAATTTCTTTCATTTATGTTTACCTTTTTATGTATGCACAAGAGTGATATGGGGCAAAATTACATCTAAGTCTGAAGGACCAACCTCTTTCACTATATATAAAATACAAATTTAAGTAATGAAAACAATGCCTACATTGCAGAGAAAACCAGTTTAAGTGGATAATAACCCTCTTTCCTGTACTTATCCATATGAGGACTCATCTTCATGCTTCATCATCCCTTGCCTTGAAAGGAACCACCAAATCCTTTCCTTTTCCGAATTCATCATGAACAAAAAGTAACACTGCATTTAACTGTGGGGCGCCCGGGTGGCTCAGTTGGTTAAGCGGCCAACTCTTGGTTTCAGTTCAGGTCATGGCCTTGGGGTCTCGGAGTCAAGCCCCAGGTCAGGCTCCACGCTCAGCAGCAAGTCTCATTGAGGGTTCCTCTCTCTGTCTCTCTCCCTCTGCACCTCCCCCCACTCTCTCACACACAAATAAATAAATAAATCTTTAAAGGGGCACCTAAGTGGCTCAGTTGGTTAAAGCATCTGCCTTCTGCTCAGGTCATGATCTCCAGGTCCTGGGATCGAGCCTCACGTCGGGCTCCCTGCTCAACAGGGGAGTCTGCTTCTCCCTCCTCCTCCCCCTGTTCATGCTGTCTCTATCTCTCTCGCTCACTCTCTCAAATAAATAAAATCTTAAAAAAATAAAAATAAAATTTAAAAAGGACTGCCTTTACCTTTAAATGGAGGCTATAGTTTTAGCTGTTTGTTTTTTAAGACTGAGCATGATGTTGAACAGAGGGTAAATGCTGTCTTGCTTCAAGTTGACCCCAGTGCTTCTTGAAGATTTAAATTTCTTCTTTTTCCTAAAATTTTTCAATCCCCATTTCTAAATAGCAATGGTTTACCTTTGTGTAACACTTTGCAAGATTCCAAGCACTTACATGTATGCTTGCCCATTTAATTTCAACAGGCTCAAATTAGTGACTTACCCAATGTCATAAAATTGGTAAATAGCTGAACTAGGTTTGAAGTCTAGGTCTGTCTGGCCATAAGCCCAGTACTCTTTCCACTACAAGCAGCTAAATATCTACTAGCATGACATCGAATGTTGGTAATAACAGAAATAGACTGCTAGGGTAACCCACTGTAATTACATAGGTTATTTTGGGTTTTCCTAAATTCACAGTCCTGAGTACCAAGAGATTCAAGCTAAAAAGGGAGTTGCTATTGTTAGTGGCTCTCTTCTCCTCCGGGGTATTTGCCAAGAACTATTCACAAACCAGACTGGGCAGGAACAGGCCATGTGAGGGAGGGGGAGGGTAGCCGTGAGGTCACAGGCTCTAACTCCTTGGACTCTGAGCCAGGCTGTCCAGTTGCTTCAGCATGAGCCAGGATGAAGAGAGCCAAGTTAGGCAGGAGTCAGGCATTCTATTCAACAAAGTTCAACAGAGGGGACGCCAAGGAAAGTAGAATTTCAGGGCAGGTTTCTTATCCAGTAAGCTGACACCTGGGAAAAGTCAGTCAAATAAAGGCAGAAAGGCAATGATTCAACCAACTTTGTATTACGTTAGTGTTTGTCAAACAAGGGAGCAGAAGAGAACTCTCCAAAATCCCAAAATGTCCTTGGACCATGTATCTGCTGTTGCATCAGCAGGGCTGCTTCATTTCCATCTAGAAAAATATAACTTCCCTGTTTATTTGTGGTAGGTCTGGCATCAGGGAAACCCTTTTCATATATATATATTTATTTATAAATATAAATATATATATTTATTTATAAATATAAATATATATATATTTATAAGTATAAATATATCTCATTATATATAATGTATTTTATAAATATAAAATTATATATATAATATATAAATATATATAATTTTATATATATATAATTTTTTAAAAGATTTTTATTTTTCCCTTTAAAGTAATCTCTACACCCAATGTGGGGCTTGAATTTACAACGCTGAGATCAAGAGTCACATGCTTTATTGACTGAGCCAGCCAGGTGCCCCCACCTATATTTTTTTTACAAGCACTTCAGAACACTGAGGCATCTCTAATTAAATCCTCTTCAACCATTCTAGTCACCACGCCCGATTACACAGACCTCAAACTTCCAGTTCTACCTCTTGCACTGACCCTTTGCTGCAAAATGCTGACCCATCTGGACTCTGTTTCGAACAGAGGGGAAGGGATCATGGGAATCCTGAGATATTGGAAGATGATAGGGCTTGGTTACTCTTAAATAAATACAGATGAGAGGGGGCTTAGAAATGGAATGGTGGAGAAGAAATGATTGAAGTCAAAAGGCAGAAGTTTAGAGATTGTTTTTCCTTATGTTTTTAGGAGAGATTTGCCTCCAGCAGAAGTTGTCAAGATTTGCCAGTCCACTGTTAATCTGTTTAGTTCCTCTGTGCCCCCGCTTCCATTCCTCCTAAGCAACTCTAGCACCCAGCACCTCTGACTGACAGTCTTGGGAAGCCGTGTGAGGGCTTCAGGGAAGGAAGGGGCCATAGCAAAGTAGCACAGACAAAATAAGAATTTTACCATTAATTGAATATTTTACCTCTCGCTATCAGTGTACGCTTTACTTCTGAGATGGTCTTTTTCACGTCTTTATACTTTCCTCACCCTTCAGGGAACTGGAAAACCCTCTGGGAGCTTCTCTTAAAACCTTGTAGGTAAATGATTCTAAAACAAACAAACAAAAGCTAAGGTGGGGGGGGAAGATGGGGAGGGAGAGAGGAAGAGGAGGGAAGAGAGAAAGAGACAGAGAGAGTGAAAGAGAGAAAAAGGAGGAGGAGAAGAGAAAGAAAGAAAGAAAGAGAAAGAGGGAAAAAGGGAGAGAGAGAAAGAAAAAGAAAATACGACAAATACATTATACTTTCTGTCCTGATGTGTTGACATCATATGCTGTTGACATCCAGTCCAGAAGCAACCGTGGGAAGAATGGTGCAACCTCAGATGTGAGGATCTCGGGCCTGCAGCCAGAGAATTTTCGCAGCATACACGGAGGCTGGCCAGGCTTCAGCCTTGGCCAGACACACTTAGGTTATTCCATGCTGAATTCTCTCTCGCCAGTTCTAAAACCTGAACAACTCTGATTGACTCAAGTGGCTTGACTGCCATATTCATCACACTATTCCTTTTCAGTTCAGGTTTGGGGGGAAGGGAGAAAAGTAACTGGGGAAATAAACCAATTGGAGAATTTTTGGTCACAATGTTGAAATTATTTGCAGAATTTAATTATTGAATTCTTGAATTCTTCAGTTATCACAGAGCAACTACTACTTGATTAAATTGTAATTATTGGCTATGTTTTTTAGGAAGTATATTTTATAATTGTATAAACCATTAAAGGCTTTTTTGCATAGATGCACTTTGTATACCTCATATGAAAAGTTTCAAATATATTGAAAAGTATAATAGTATAATGAACAGCCATATACCCAAAACCCTGTATTTAGTAGTTAACATTTTACCATATTTTCTCCATCTATTTGTTTGCTAAAATTTTTAAATTATAAACAACATATTACTTCCCTCTAATTACTTTAGCATTCATCTCTAAAAAGTAAGAGCATTTTTCCTACCTATGATTTACTATAATACCTTAGTCAGAGTTCCCCAACTGTCCCCAAAATGCCAAAATTGTAGCAAGTCAAGATCCAGTCAAAGTCCCCGCCTTGCGTATGATGGTTATATCTCTTAATTCTCTTAATTTGGTTTTAATCTAGATAAATCCTGACTCCTTTTTTTTTCCTCATGACATTTACTTGTGGAAGAGACTTGGTAAGTCATCCACTCCCACCCTATTTGTAATCATTGATCACACTGTCTTTTTTTTTTTTTTTTTAAGATTTTATTTATTTATTTGACAGAGATAGAGACAGCCAGTGAGAGAGGGAACACAAGCAGGGGGAGTGGGAGAGGAAGAAGCAGGCTCATAGCAGAGGAGCCTGATGTGGGGCTCGATCCCATAACGCCAGGATCACGCCCTGAGCCGAAGGCAGACGCTTAACCGCTGTGCCACCCAGGCGCCCCCTATCACACTGTCTTTTAAAATCATTGGATATAGGAGTGCTTGGGTGGCTCAGTTGGTTAGGCGTCTGCCTTCGGCTCAGCCCTGTTGGGCTCCCTGCTTCTTCTCCCTTTGCTTGCCCCTCCCCCTACTTGTGCTCTCCCTGTCTCTGTCAAATAAATAAATAAAATCTTTTAAAAAAATTAAAAAATAAAATCATTGGCTATAGATAAGATATTAATTATACTTTCTTCACATATTCACTTATAATAAGCCTTAAAGTAAATAAAATAAAGAATAGCAAACTCTGACTTTATAACCAAGAATCTTGTGCCACCTATTTGGCAAATAGCAGAAACCAACCTTGACTAGATTAAATCAAATGGGGAATTGAACTGAACTTGTTAGTTACGAGTTGCATTTTCCTGCATGTAATGTGAAATCCCAGAAGAAAAATGGCTGAAGTAAGATAGATGACTGTAAAAGATGTCTAGAGGAGAGCAGCCCAGGCCTGGGGGCAGAGCCACAGCAGGGGCCCAAACTATCTCTCCACTGTACACGCAGTCACCTGGTTTTCATGTCAAGGTTAACTCTCAACCTGCTGCTTCTTCCTTTGCTTTGATCCTCAGTGCGCTCCGAAGGAGTACTGCACCCTCGAGGACCATTCTCACCAATAACTTACCCCTCTCCCTTTTCCTGGGGACCTCAGTACAGATTTGAATTAATTATAAGCCTTGGTTCATGACCAAATGTCATTAGTAATCCATGCCTGGCACTTTTTATTTATTTGTAACGGATGTATTTAGAATATAGTAAGTGCCCATGCACCCACCACTACTATAAAACAAAACTAATACGAACATTGCTGTCCATGTACTTCGGAGCACGTATGCATGCATGGCTGCTGAGCATGTATCTAGGACTAGACTTGCTGGGTCATGTGTGATGCATACGTTTAGTTTTGGTAGATGTTGCCAATTTCCCAAAATGTGTATGCCAATTTACACTAACACTGGCAGTGAATGAAAATGCCATTTGCTTTAAATTGCTGTCATACTTTGCATTTTTTGTCTTTATCATTTTAACCATTCTATTGATAGTTTGTATAGTAGTTTGTCTTACTGTTTAACTCTTCAAAAGCCAACTTGTGCTCCCAAAACTTTATCCTAGTAAAGGATATGCTCCTGAAGATATCTCTATTAATTTTTTGATCACCACATCTAATGACCTTTCTTCAATTGATGCCCCTCATCTCTCAGTAACATTTGACATCACTAACCACCACTTTCTTCTGGAAACTCTGTTTCATTGACTTCCATGACTTTGCATTACCCTGGGAAGTCCACCTTTAGCCCCAATTCCAAAATCCAGTACACCCTGAAAACAAAAAGTTTTTGTATTACTCATTTTGTGGCAAAACCTCTCCTGAGCTATCATGAGACCATTTAGTCCTTCGTTATCCTACTTGGTGTTATGTTTACATGATTCACTGATGATTTGTTAATGTATCCATTTATTAGGAGATACTGCCCCAGTCTCTGTTCTACGATATGGAGTATAAGCACCATATTAGCTTGAAAATTCAGAAAATTCTGAATTCAAAATAGATCCAAGTCTTAAGAGTTTTGGGTAAAATTTTGTAGGCTACTGTAGAAAGAGCATAATCTTGGAGTCAGATAAACCTGGGTGTCGATCCCACTTTATTCAACCTCTTGAAACTTCAGTTTTGTTCTTTTAATCTCATCTCTAAAGAAGGAATTGAAAAAACTAGCTGATAAGGCTGTGAACATTCTTACTTGGATGACTCACACATCTAAAACTCAATATATTGAAAACTGAGCTCACCATCCTCCCCGCCCCCGACCATCTGTTCCTTTGTTCCCTATCTTAGGGCATGGCACCGGCTTTCCACCCATTTGCCCAACTCAGAAACCTAAGCACCAACCTCAGTTTACTCCTCCTTTCCCAGTCCATTAGCAAGTCCCGTCCATTCTACATCCTGAGGGTTTCTCAGTTCTGCATATTTCTCTCCATTCCCCTACCATCTTGCCTATTTCATTGTAACAGACTCCTAAGTTGTCTTCCTATCTCCAGTATTGCCACTTTTCAGTTCACTCGCCACACTGGAGCCAAAGCCATCAATGCAAATCTGATTATGACACTCTCTTGCTTACAGCCATTGTCTTCCTATTGCCCTAAAATCAAGTCCCAGTTCTATCATGATTTCCCAGGTCTTCCCCGATTGTCTGCTTACCTCTCTAGATTCATGGGCAAACTACCTTTCGTTCCCTAACTTGCCATATTCTCTCTTGTGCCCTGGTATTTGACTGTGCTTCACCTGATGTTTGGAAGCACACTTTTCTCACACCCTGTACCTGGCTATTTTCAAGCAAACTTAAGATGTTACTTTGAATGAGACTTCTTTCTGAAAAGTTGATCTGTTTTCGACTGAATTGTGTTTTTCCAAAATTCATATGTTGGAGCCCCAACCCTCAATGTGACTCTGTTTGGAGATGGGGTCTTTAGGGAGGTTATGATAGTTAAATAAGGTCATAAAAGTGGGGTCCTAACCCAGTAAGACTAGGCTCCTCATAAGAAGAGCAAGAGACAACAGGGAAAAGCCCATGTGAGGACACAGTGAGAAGGCAGCCAAGGAGAGAGAAGCCTTAAGAGAAACCAATTCTGCCAACCTTGATCTTGACATTTTAGCCTCCAGAACTGAGAAAATAAATTTCTATTGTATAAGCCACTTGGTCTGTAGTATTTTGCTGCGACAGTCCTAGTGGACTAATACATAATTCTTCCTCTGTCTTCTCAGGGCATGCTACACTTCTTCCATCAGAATCTTCATCATGTGATATTGTAATCATCTGTTTTGTTTTCCATATCTCCTTTTAGACCAGAAGCTACCTGCAGGTCAGGGATTTGTCTTTTTTGTTCACCATTGCAGCCCTAGCTCCTCACAGAACAGCTTGCATGTCATAGACACGCAATAAATATTTTTTTAAATGTTTTTTTTAAAAGATTTTATTTATTTATTTGACAGAGATATAGACAGCCAGCGAGAGAGGGAACACAAGCAGGGGGAGTGGGAGAGGAAGAAGCAGGATCATGGCGGAGGAGCCTGATGGGGGGCTCGATCCCAGAACGCTGGGATCACGCCCTGAGCCGAAGGCAGATGCTTAACGACTGTGCCACCCAGGCGCCCCTCAATAAATATTTTTGAATGAATAAATTAATTAATAGAATAACACATGTAAATGTTCTTGTATGGTTAACAACAGATATTAACACTTGGTAAGTGTTTGTTATACCTTTTTGTTTCTCCGATTGCTTCCTCCTATCACAAGCTCCTTTTCCCATTCAGTAAATGTAATTGCAGCTTGAGTCTACTATTTAAATTGAGACATGCCCAAGCACGTCTGAAGATCTTATAGGATAGACCCACCAGCTGTGTCTGTGTATGACAAGTTGCATCGTCTCCTGTGAATCCAGCATGACACATTTGACTTAGGAGTAACAAGCCTTGGTGGTCTGTGGGAGAAGTGACCCAAAGTGTAGTGTGGTTTCTGTTACTAGGAGAGCCTACCAACCTGGTTCCATTCTAAAATAGGCCCACTCCAGAAGGGAGTGTAGTAGTTTGCTAGGGTTGTCATAACAAAGTACTACAGACTTGGTGACTTAAACAACAGAAATTTATTTTGTCTAAATTCTGGAGGCTACAAGTCCAAGATCAAGGTATTGGCAGGGTCGGTTTCTTCTGAGGCTTCTCTCCTTGGCTTGTAGATGACCGGCTTCTCCCTATGTCTTCACATGATCTTCCTTCTGTGCATAGCTGTGTCCAAATTTCCTCTTCTTGTAGGAACACCAGTCATATTGGATTAGGGTCCACCCATATGACTTCATTTTACCTTAATTATTTCTTTAAAGGCCCTATCTCCGGGGCACCTGGGTGGCTCAGTCATTTAAGCACCTACCTTCAGCTCAGGTCATGATACCAGGGTCCCAGGATTGAGTCCCATGTCAGGCTCCCTGCTCAATGGAGACCCTACTTCTCCCTCTCCCTCTGGCCTCTCCCCAGACCACTTGTGGTTTCTCTCTTTCTCTGTCTCTTTCGCTCTCTCTATTTCAAATAAATAAAATCTTTATTAAAAAAAAAAAAGGCTCTATCTCCAAATATAGTAATGAAGTATGAAGGGTCAGGACTTCAATATATGCGTTTTAGGGGCACACAATTCAGTCCATAATAGGGAGCTAGACATTCACATCCACATTGCCATCAAATGTTACAGTTTGGGTACCACACCGGGGACAGGAGCCAGAGAAACAGCAATATTGCCCAGCAGAGGTGGCAGGACCCCCTGAGTGAGAAGGAAGTGGCACTGGTGCCCAGCAAAGAGGGACAAAACAGAAAGGGGGAAATGGAAGTTCTCAAGAACTCCCAGAAATACTTGAGGGAAACTTTGAAGAGAGTCTTGGGTCCTATTCAAGCAAGAAAGAGCTGCCGTGATGTGTTACTTTGGCATTTTCCAAGACTGGAGCCCTCTACTATGAACTCACTTTAGACAATGCACAGTTTCGAACTTTGATGATCACCTTTTCAAAGGTTCTAATGAAAATTACTTCTTTATCCTATTTCATCCTACTTCTTTATCCTACTTCAACCTATTTCCTGAACCTGGATATTCCACCTGTCCTTCATTTCCAGCTTCTGGCTTTCCTGTGTTAGTTCATAACTCCAGCATTCTTTCATCTTTGACCTTCCCTTTTTCTCACTTCCAAAATCCAAAAGCTTATCAATTATGGAGATTCTACCTCCATACTTTTTCTGAAGGATGTTTTCTCTCATTCATGACTCCTCACTGGTCCTATGAAATGGCTTCCAAAATTTTCTTCCCATTCCAACTAATCCTCATATTTTTATAAATGATGATGATGATTTGGTTTTGGCCACAGTTAGCCCCACCCCTCTCAGCTTCAGTAAAATAGAGCTTTGGTCATAGCTGGACTTAACAGCAGGACCCGAGAAAAATTCAGAAGTATTGGAAAAAGCAGGCAGGGAGACACCATATAGCAATGAAAGTGAATAGCAGCTATACACATTATCGTGGATGAATTTCAACTAAGGGTGAGTAAAACAAGTCACAAAAGAACATGGGTGATAGAGTGTCATTTGCTGATCAAGTCATAAACAAGAACAAACAATGTTGTTTAGGGTACATATTTGGTAAAAGTGGGGAGGAAACGTGTTAAGCTCAACGTTTAGGACAGTGGCTGCCTCTAGAGTGGGAGGAGGGTGTGCGATGGCGAGATACGTATATGGAGTCACAACAGTGTGGGGAACTGATCTGTATCTAAGCAGAATGATGGGTATGTGGGTGCTTACTGTTGTATTTTTTCCCATTTTCGCACCTCTGAAATGAGGTGATCATGCAATCGCTGTGAGCCAGGTGCGGTTCTGAGGAAGCTGTATTGCTTTAGAAATACTTTCATCAGTATGAGGACTCATCTTCCTGCTGTGCCATTCCTTGTCCTGAAGAGTTCAAATCTTTTCCCATTTTCAACTTCACAGAATGAAAGGTAAGACTGCCTTTAACTTGAAACAGAAACTAACTATAGATTAGTTTTAAGACTGAACACAGTATCGTGTGGATGGCTTGCATCCTCTTGATTCAAGTGCAAAATCTTTGACCCTAGAGGCAATCTTAATTACCTCCATTATCTGCCCCCATGCCTCCCCCCACCCCAGTGGCTCCCCTAATATTTTGTGTGCAGTAGAGTAGGTGAAATTCTTAAATGATAAATTTCAATATAGCTGAAGCATGCTAAACAGTTAAATGAAAACTAAAATCTGCGTTTAGTGGTCTATACCTATAGTTTTGTTACAGGATTTCCTTCTCCTTTAGGTCCCGCAGTTCTTGGTCACACCACTTTGAAGAATGAAGAAGACCCGACAGAGAGTGGTGGGCGGCAAAGCAAAGACTTCCTGAGCGATAGTAAAGTGGTAATACAAACTCCTAGAGAGGGACGGACCCAGAGGGTTACCACCGGAATTTCTCAGTCTAGGGTTTTTTTATGGACTTGGTGGTGGGCTGTTTTAATCCGATTAACCCTCCATGTGCCTGTCATCCAATCAGGTTTTTGTGATCTATCTATCATGTGTGAAAGGATGGAGGGCTCCTTCCAGGGTGGGTGTAAAATTCTTTCAAGGGTGGTTTCCTCTTAGGGTAGGGGACCCTTGTCCATGCCTGCTTTTCTTGCAACTATCCTTCATCAGTTTCACATTAAGACATCTCAAACCAGAATATATCCGCTCCCACAGGTGACTTACGGTATTGTGCCAAAGATTCCCAGAATAGGAAACACTTCATTAATTGTCCTGCATTGCCAATATTACTTGTGAATAAATGATTGTGAATAAATAATTGAAAAATTATTTTATTTGTACCTCAGACTAAAAAAACAAACCACCTAATTAATTTGTTCCAGCTGATACAGGCTGGCTGGGTCCAAGGACCCAGAGGGGGTCTCACAGGACCAGCCAAGAGGGTCCTTGGTTTTGTGCAGGATGGAAATCAAACATGAGCCAAGAGGAAGTAAAAACAGAGTTTACTGAAGATATAGAAGTGCTGTGGTTTTGGAATATAGGTGAGATTCAGTGGGGTAGAGTCCAGAGCCAACAACCAAGAAAGAATTCTTGAGACATCGTTGGTGCAAAATGGTGGTTTTATTAAAGCACAGGGACAGGACACGGGGGCAGAAAGAGCTGCTGCACTGGGGTCTTGAGGAGTGACTGATTAAATACTCAGGAGTTGGGGGAAGTAAAGAAAAGGGAGGTTTCAAAAGAACTTTCATATGCTAAAGAGGACCTACAAAATACTGGAGGCCTTGCCATCATCAAGGTAAGGTTGTTTTCCCCTCTTGCAATGTGTTAACATTAGTATAGCTGGGAGATCCCCGGAAGAATGTCACACATGTCCCACCAGGGAGTGGGGGGTGGGGGGAGGTTGCAGGGTGTCAGTTTGTGCTTAGTCTTCACCTAGCCTTCTGCTCCCTCATCCGAAGGAGAGCAGATTCAGAGTATCTGGGAGACTCTGAAACAAAAGGAGACAGTCTTGTCTTTGTCTGGAGTCTGGGGATTTTATTGAGGACTGCGGTCTGGAGTACGTGTTCTCTTAAGCATCTAGGAACTCATCAAAGACCAAGAACTGATCTAAGATGAGTGTTCAGGTGTCCTCCATAAGTCACTTCTGCCCTCGAGTCAGAGTTCTTGGCGTCAAGGTGTATGGGGTCCGTGGTCTTGGAAAATGTTCATGATGACCTTGCTCTGTCACTCCTTAGATGTTATCTATTGTGCTAGAAAACTCGACGAAATCATTTACTCCTTGACCATTACAAGGAGGACATACATGCAGGCATGAGTAAGGCGGGGGTGCAGGTCCTGGTGATGCAGGAATTGGTTGGGGTTTCGAGCTGATGACCAAGAAAGAATTCTTGAGACGTCTTGGGTGCAAAAAGGTGGTTTTATTAAAGCAGAGATAGGATCCATGGGCAGAAAGAGCTGCACTGGGGTTGTGAGGAGTGAGTGGCCCATTATATACTTTCAAGTTGGGAGGGGGTTAGGGATAGCACAAGCCTCCCACTTGTTTTGGAAACAAGGTTTCCAGGACCGGTGAGGGGGCTCGCTATTGTTGGGAAAATGTCATTTATTACTGTTTGGTAAAAACTCAGTCATGAGACCCTTCAAATGTATATCGGTGGTCATATGCTTGAAGGATGATTTCCAACATATATCTCGGGAGGTAGAGACAATGAAGTTTCCAAATGAATTTTTTATGTTAAAGTAAACTTACAGGATCCTGGGGGTCGGGCTGATTGCCTTTTGCCCTTAGCCAAGTATTAACATCGAGGCAGCTGAGCTCTGAGAGGAAGATCACTCTGCCTGTTTCAAGGACTTGCTAATGGACTGTAAGTAGTAAGGAAATTTAATTTTTCTTTGCCTTTGTTTCCCACACCACTAGAGGCTGTAAAAAAAGCAGTCTTTTTTTTTTTTAAAGATTTTATTTATTTATTCGACAGAGATAGAGACAGCCAGCGAGAGAGGGAACACAAGCAGGGGGAGTGGGAGAGGAAGAAGCAGGCTCCCAGCGGAGGAGCCTGATGTGGGGCTCGATCCCATAACGCTGGGATCACGCCCTGAGCCGAAGGCAGACGCTTAACCGCTGTGCCACCCAGGTGCCCCCCAAAAAAGCAGTCTTTTATATGTGTCTCTTCAGTTTCCCTGGCTCACAACTTCTTGTACATAAACCATGATAAAGTTAATAGTTAATAGCAAACTCCAAAATGTTCTCCTCATGCTCAGACAACTGAATGGATTTGGTTTTGTAACTCCGGCAGAATGAGTAATTTTGGTTTGGTTTCGTGTTGTTTTATTTAGTTATTTTCCATTTAATAGTAGTCATGGGAGATTTCTTCTTTGCAACAATAACGAAGGCATCCCCGGAAGAGGGCTACACAGGGCCAGACCATTCAGAGCTTGGAATTGTTAAAAAAACAAAACTCAACTGGGTAAATGTGAAGATCTAATTGGCTTTATTCATTGATCCATGAAGCGGTTGCGTCCCGTCTAGCAAGTAGAAGGGAGTTCTGGGGAACTGTATAAAATGGAAGGTGTTTATAGGCAGAAGGGGGCAGGGACAAGGACTTCACAAACCAAAGAAAGGATTATTTTGGGCAAGGTCACCTTCCTTGGGGGAAGGGTGGAGATATACCCTGCAGATTCCCTCAGGCGTGTTGACCAGGAAATTCCAGACTGACTGGTGTAAAATTCCACTCCTGGGAGAGGCTAAAGCTACAATTAGGTTAGGTATTAAGTCTTGGTTTGCTCCCCTCCCTCCCACCAGGCCCAGCACAAGTGACTCCATCTTGGGCCTGCGGTTTCTTTTTTAACAGAATGTAGATTTTTACACTTGCCTCCAAATGAAATTACTCTTACACCCCCAGACATACAGAAAAGACTGAGAACAGAAGGCATTTATCTCACAACTTGAAATGTGTATCCCCTCCTGGATGCCATGCTTGTAGTGCACTATGAATTAATTTGTTTTATGAATCTCCCAATTATCTTTTGAATGACATGATTTAATTTGTTTGATGTGAGTATTTAAACCGTGTCCTATTTGGGGTGTCTGGCTGGCTCAGTCAGAGGAGCGTGCAACTCTTGATCTCAGGGTCATGAGTCTGAGCCCTGCTTTGGAGGTAGAGCTTATTTAAATAAATAAATAAACTTAAAGGAAAAAAAAACCATGACCCAATTTTAGGCCAGCTTTTAGCATGTCTTTGTCATTTAATATGATGAAACTTGGCTCTTTCTCTCTCATACATAAGGAGGCATACTACTCAGCCATTAAAAAAATGAAATCTTGCCATTTGCAACGATGTGGATGGAACTAGAGGGTATTATGCTAAGTGAAATGAAATAAGTTAATCCGAGAAAGACAATTATCATATGATCTCACTGATATGTGGAATTTAGGAAATAAAACAGAATCATAGGGGAAGAGAGGAAAAAATGAAACAAGATAAAATCAGAAAGGGAGACAAACCATAAGAGACTCTTAATAATAGGAAACAAACTGAGGGGTGCTGGAGGGCCGGGAGTGGGAGGATAGGATAACTAGGACATTAAGGAGGGCATGTGATGTAATGAGCACTGGGTGTTATATAAGATTGATGAATTACTGACCCCTACCTCTGAAACTAATAATGCATTAATTGAATTTAAATTAACAAAATTATGTACCAGGACAAAAAAAAAAAAAAAAACACAAAAAACTTGGCCTTAAAGATCTTCAAAGTCTTGAGGAGAAGACAGGAAACCAGAAAACATTGTAATTTCAAAGTCTTGGGTGATTCTCCATGTTGGAAGTTATAGAAACCCGAAGTCACTTTTGTGGCCAACTACCTCCAATTCTTCTAATAGGCTGTTAGTCCTGAAATGGAAAGTAAAGAACCTTTGCTGACATAGAGACATTTCGAGGAACTCCACTTCCTGCGGCTGACAACTGCTTTGGGAGTGACAATGGTTTTAAAATGTTTTTTGTGGGGAAGGGTGAATTGTATCCAGGAAATGAGTAACCTTTGAGGGGACTTCTTTTAGCTGCGAGGCTAGGAGCACAGCCAGTCAACCACCTATATTCATATTAATTATCCTTGTGTGGTAACTTCTCGTATTACTTTCCAAAGCAACTCTCCTCGTCAGACTTTCTGCCCCCCTGGCACCTCCTCACTCTTAATTGATGACCTTGCTTCAGACTTTACCAGGAAAATAAAAAGAAAATAAAATTAATCATTTGGGAGTGATTCCTTTAAACCTTTGCCTTTCACCCAATTGTGTCCTTCTCTGTGTCCACAGATCTAATCTTTCATGTCATGATTCTTGCCTAATCCTCATCAAACCTCCACTGTGGCCCATATGGAGTGACATGACTTAAACCAGACTCCAAAACCTCGTAAATGTTCTGATTTTGCCCTCCCCACTCTGAGACACTTAGACTATACAGGTGGGCTCTTCCTTATCTTGGTGAGAACAAACTTACCTTAGCAGCCAGTTCCTCCTCAGCAGAGCTGAATGGCTCCCCTCTCACCTCAGACGCTTGGCATCTACAATTAGCCTTTCTCTTCTGCATTATTATTCTCTTTCTCTCTACTCTACTGGGTCAGCATACAAACCCACCCATCCTGAAACACCCATTTCCCTCCATTTGTGTGTCTTCTAAGTTCCAGCACTTTACTGCTTCCCATCACAGCTACGTTTCCTTTAATACACATGCGCGACGGCACACACACATGATGTTTTAAATAATATATTCACATGCTTCAAAAACTCCAAAGGCTAATTCTCCTTGCTAGAGACATCATGTATGTACTTGGAGAGATATACATATCGAGGCATCCAGCAATAATGCCATAACGCACACAGTGTTCTTTACCTTTTACTGGACAACAGATCCTGGCAGTCTTTCTGTATTAGAGCAGAAAGATCATAGCCAAACTTCTGGTAGTTTTTTGGTCTAACTTTCCTAACCTTTCATTCTCTCTCTAATACATTCTAATATGACTTCTGTCCCTTCCAGTGAAATGGCTATATTCCAAGTTACCAAAAAGCTCCACTCGCTAAATCTAAATGTTGCATGTCAGTCTATAACTGGGGCACAGGTGTGTAAGAGCACCTGGTGCGACGGACCCAAACAGATCAGGTTTGGCCACTGGATGCCGACAAAATCCAAAGGCAGAGAGGTGGGTGGTGGTGAAACAAGAAAGGGATTTATTTCAGTGAAGCCAACACTCAGAAGGCAGAGGACTAGCGTCTCAAAGACTGCCTCCAAGGTGCTGAAATACTTCTAGGTTTACATACGGAAAACATGGGACAAAGGTCAGTGGGTACCTGCAGGCGGGCAGTGAAGGTCGGGTCAATCGTTGTCTTGGGGTCAGGCACAGGTCAGGTCCTTGCTGGCTCAGGGGAGTCCCTATTCTTTTTTTTTTTTTAAGATTTTATTTATTAATTTGAGAGAGAATGAGAGCCAGAGAGATCACAGAGGGAGAGGGCGAGGGAGAAGCAGGCTCTCCATTGAGCAGGGAGCCCAATGCAGGGCTTGATCCCAGGACCCTGAGATCATGACCTGAGCTGAAGGCAGATGCTTAACCGACTGAGCCACCCAGGCACCCAGGGAAGCCCCTATTCTTGAGGCAGCAGATTCGGTTCCCATCAAGGGGTGCTTTGCCTGCATGGTCTTTTGCCCGAGTTAAGAGATAAGCTGGAAATAAGAACTTATTCAATTAGGAAATACAGACTGCGGTTGAATGGAGATAGTTGAAGTCCTCTTTCAAGTCCTCATCTTATTTCACTTCTTGGCAGCATTGGACACAGCAAACACTTTCTCCCTCTTGCACTCTTCTGCCTTGCAGAGAAGAATTTGCTGCAAAGTAAATGAAGCATGGGCCATAGGGCCGCTCACTGGCACCTGCTCCGCCCAAGGACCTTCCAGTTCTAGCCATGTGTTCACAGGATCACACAATCTTGTAAAATTTACAAAGTACTCTCACTGCAATCAGTCAAGACCACTGTCTCTTTTCGTTCTGATCTCCACTTCATCACATTTCTCCCTGCATTTAGGGACCCTGCTCAGGGCGGCTGAGTTGCAAGCACATTTAGTTCGGATCTCGTCCCATTAGTGCAGTGGTACCGGAGTGGCAGGGGCTCCAGAAATACTCAATTGGCCCACTTTGCCAACCTCCCACCCCTCGCTGTGACATGAAAATGCGGACCTGGGGTCATGTCATGACATCAACACTTTCCGTAACACCCTGCTCTGTGGGTCCATAGGATGTGGGGGCAACAATGTTGGAAACGGATTGAGCTGGAAGCTAATCTGTGAAGAAGGCTTCTAATCTTCAGACACATATTTGCAAGCAGGAGAATTAGATTCTCTCTGACAGTCGATCACATGAGAAATCCTCTCCTATCAGGTATAGGCTCGATCCTGGGCACATGCATTAGAAATGCACTGTGCTTGGGGAGGGAGGTGGAGGGAGGGGGTAACTGGGTGATGGACGTTAAGGAGGGCATGTGACGTAATGAGCACTGGGTGTTCTGTAACACCGATGAATCACTGACCCCCGACCTCTGAAACTAATAATACACTATATGTTAATAAAAAAATGCACTGTGCTTTTAAAAACGGGATTCATGCAAAACAGAATTTATCAGAAAGCAACTGGGGCAGGAACCTGCTCAGTACTGCAGTGAGTACACATGCAAGTACAACGCTAACATACTGGATTGCATTTTAATGTACTTGCCACTTCAAAATCTGGTGGTTTCAGATGAAACGGCACCAAAGTTGCCACCAGGAGAGTGAAGTGGTCTGAAGAAACTGGTGTTTCAGACGCAAAATTCCTATACTTTCTCATCAGTAAGTCAGTGTATGTAGAATAGAAGAAATTTGGCTTCACAATGGCACTGGTCTACACATCATAGCAGCCATTTAAGAATATATTTGAGTTGCTCTTGTGTATACATTCATTTTAGATCTTGATTTTTTGGCACTAGTGATTATGTCACTATTCAGCTATGATGAGAAGTGGTATCCTTTGGAAGCCAAAAACATAAACTGAAAGAAAGAAAGAAAGAAAGGAAGAAAGAAAGAAAGAAAGAAAGAAAGAAAGAAAGAAAGAAAGAAAGAAAGAACAGGTAGAAGGTTGAAAATGCGCCCCCCCCCCCAATTTTTTTATTATATTGCAACAGACACTAAGGTCTCTGGTATTCAAAATCATGATTAGGGAACGATTCATGATAGCCAACAGAAGAGATAAAAATGCTTATGACAATCGAAATACTTGAAAGAGGAAACAGAAAACAGAAGAAGGAAGATGAAAGTAACAGTAAAGAAAAATAACCGTTGTGCGGTCAGTAGGACACACCAACATCAGAAGCTGTTTCACTTTGACGAATTAATTGAATTTGGTGATAGCCATGATTTTTCACTGTGGTCTGCTATGAGGAGCAACAGTTTCATTCAACTTGGAATAACGATAGAGTTCACTTTTTCTAAATTTTGATCTAATACTATTCACAGAGAATTCAACAGAACAGATCGTGGGAAAACATACTTCTCGAGCAGATACATTTTATGTATATTTAAAATGGTCAGACTGCCATGAGCACCTGGCTAGCCCGTTCCAAAACCAAAACTTGCATTTATTATTTTGTTGGTAGACTGCTTTCAACAAGACAGATTATGTCTGATGGGTTTTTGGACTGGATAAATACACTAGGAAGTTTAAAAAGTCAAGTATATCCCACAGAACGTTAGGACGCCGTGTTTACTGGAAATACTACTTGACTCTTGAACAGCACAGGTCTGAGATGCACAGGTCCACTTATTCACGGATTTTTCTTTAAAATAAATACTGTACTGTAAATGTATTTACTTTTCCTTATGTTTTTCTTTTTTTTTTTTTTTAAAGATTTTTTATTTATTTGACAGAGAGAGCGAGCGAGAGAGGGAACACAAGCAAGGGGAGTGGAAGAGGAAGAAGCAGGCTCCCAGCAGAGGAGCCTGATGTGGGGCTCGATCCCGGAATGCCAGGATCACGCCCTGAGCCGAAGGCAGATGCCCAACGACTGTGCCACCCAGGCGCCCCTCCTTATGCTTTTCTTAATAACATTTCCTTTTTTCTGGCTTATTGTAAGAATATAATATACAGTATGCATAACATACAAAATATGTGTTAATTGATTGTTTATATTATAGGTAAGGCTTCTGGTCAACATTAGGCTATCAGGAGTTCAGTTTTTGGGGAGTCAATAGTTATACACAAATTTTTGACTTCGTGGGGATCAGTGCTCCCCAACCCCCACATTGTTCAAGGATCAACTGTATATATAAGCCTAATAGAAATGCACTAAACCAGCTTCTTGAAAAATAAACAGGAAAGAAAATAAGCAGGAAAAACATTCTGAGTTATTTAGAATGCCATAAACAGTCACAGCAGCTATTAAATTTGTTTTTAAGATTTTATTTATTTATTTGTCAGGGAGAGAGAGAGAGAACACAAGCAGGGGAAGTGGCAGGCAGAGGGAGAAGCAGGCTCCCTCCTGAGCAAGGAGCCAGGTGCAGGCCACCCAGGTGTCCCCAGCTATTAAATTTTTAAATAAAAACGGCTTCAGAGGTCCTAGTGAAAACATTGTGTTCTTCAAACAAAGGTGATTTTGTGGTAATCCCTGAACTAATTTCTGAATTCTGTTTTTGCATAAGACCTTGGAAAAAAAGTCAAAAGAATGAAAGTGACTTATCTAAAACCTATTAAAGACTAATACAAATAATGGAAAAGGTGTATAAAATTAACTCATGAATCAAATACATAAACCAGATATCCCGTACTACTCTACTCTATTAAAGTCTATAAACAGAGTGCCAAACACTTTCAGATGGTGATTATGTAGTCTACATGAACAATAGAAACACCCATGAACAATTTTTAACTTCTCACTAACTAAAATCTACCCGTGCCTTTATCCAACAGTTGCACTCCTCCACTGAGCAGTGTCCATGGTCAGGTGCTATCATGTAACTGCTAGGAATCATGAAAGTGAAGGGCTACAAGCATTCTTTTGAAACATTAGTTATGGGGCACCTGGCTGCCTCAGTTGGTGGAGTGTGCGACTCTTGATCTCAGGGTTGTGAGTTTGAGCCCCATGTTGGTCAGAGAGATTACTTAAAAATAAAATCGTTTGAAAAACCCCATAATTATGCAGAATTTTCTTAATTTGGGGCAGGGGGAGAACGAGCTGCCTTGGTAGTACGTGAAGTTATTGACTACTTCCGTATTTTGCAACAATTGTAGTTTACTGTTTTGGTTTCCTCTCGCATATAGAGCATTTTATTTATTTATTTATTTTCTTTTCAAAATTTTATTTAAATTCCAGTTGGTTAACGTATTGTGTAATATCGGTTTTAGGAGTAGAATTTAGTAATTCATCACTTACGTACAACACCCAGTGCTCATCACAAGTGCCCTCCTTAGTGCCCATCAGCCATCTAGCCCATCCCCCCCCCACCTCCCCTCCAGCAACCCTCACTTTGTTCTCTGTCGTTAAGAGTCTCTTATGGTTTGCTTCCCTCTCTCTCTCTTTTTTCCTTCCCATATGTTCATCTGTTTTGTTTCTTAGATTCCACATGTGAGTGAAACCATATGGTTGTCTTTCTCTGACTTATTTTGCTAAGCATAATACTCTCTAGCTCCATCCATGTCGTTGCAAATGGCAAGATTTCATTCTTTTTGATGGCTGAGTAGTATTCCATTGTGTATATATGGCACATCTTCTTGGTCCATTCATCAGTTGATGGGCATTTGGGCTCTTTCTGTAATTTGGCTATTGTAGATAATGCTGCTATAAACATTGGAGTGAATGTACCCCTTTGAATCTCATACAGAGCATTTTAAGCAAACATGCCAACTCCGATTTTTTTTTAAAGATTTTATTTATTTATTTGAGAGAGTGAGAGAGAGAGAGAGAGAATGCAAGAGTGAGGGAGGGAGGGGCAGAAGGAGAGGGAGAAGCAGGCTCTATGCCGAGCAGGGAGCCCATTGCAAGGCTGGATCCCAGGACCCTGAGGTCATGACCTGAGCAGAAGGCGGATGCTTAATCAACTGAGCCACCAGGTGTCACTCGGATTTTTTTTTTTAGAAGAAATCTAAGTGTAATGAGATGATCTGCCTAATATAAAGCTGTTCTAAGCCTTGCAATATGAATATAACAATGTTTCAAGGATTCTAACACATACTTTTTAAAGACCCAGAAGAGAAAGCTTAACATAACCAGATGCAGAGTTTATCCAAAATGTTGGTTAAATAAGACTATGTTGTTTTAATTGCAATTTGGAAAAATGTTTTGGGATACTTCAGAAACAAGTGAGAAATTATAGACTTCTGATTTGGACTTATATAAAGAATATTTCTTCTGTCATTTTAAATATATTGGTATATTAAATAATGGAGAGAAAATTCAGAAGAAACGGGGATGAAATGTGAAACAAAAGCGATCGATTAGAGGCACCTGGGTGGCTCAGTTGTTAAGCGTCTGCCTTCGGCTCAGGTCATGATCCCAGGGTCCTGGGATCGAGCCCCGAGTCGGGCTCCCTGTTTGGCAGAGATCCTGCTTCTCCTACTCCCACTCCCCCAGCTTGTGTTCCCGCTCTCACTCTCTCTCTGTCATATAAATAAATAAAACCTTAAAAAAAAGTGATAGATTAATTATCCTGATATTGAGAAGCAAATTTTAACAAAATGTTCACAGATCGAAACAAAAGCAGCAACACATTGAGAGGAAAAGATAGATTTGAATGGAAGGAATGAATAAACTTGTGAATTATGTGGAAATCCCGCTAATAAAGAGAGGTAAATCATATAAGCATGTTGGGAAAAAGACTTACTTTCCTTGCTAATTTACGTGGAAAACTGACAGTGATGAAATGAATGTAAAACTTCAATTTGACACTACAAGGACATCAGGACATTGGTGACAACTGGTAATGAAAAACTACAGAAGAAAACTTAAAACGCCCTACTATCCCACAGCTTGTGAAACAAACCTGATAGAGGTTTTCTAAATTTGACATCCGTCCTGAAAACGTACATGACATTACTAACTATGACTCGTGAGGTTGAAAGCAACTTTAAAAAAAAAATTTTCTTAATTTATTTGAGAAAGAGAGAGAGAGAGAGCGCGCACGCGCCTGAGCATGAGCTGGGGGAGCGGCAGAGGGAGAAGCAGCCTCCACACTGAGTGCAGAGCCCGATGCAGGGCTCCATCCCAGGGCCCCATCCCAGGACCCTAAGGTCATGACCTGAACCAAAATCAAGAGTGGGATGTTTAACTGACTGAGTCACCCAGACGCCCCAGTCAAAAGCAACTTTTAAAAATTAATAATAATAAAACAAATTCAATCAATAATGCTAGAGGAAAGTGAATTCTTTCTATTCAAACCATAGACAATCATATTATAAAGCCATACTCACATGAATAATCAGTATGAAGTCAAAATATGTACAATAAAAAACTATTATGAGATGATTTTTTCTCATTTGAAACAAGTATTCACTCTGTACCTAATTTCGTTTCCATAATTTTGCTTCTTTAAAGTCAGAGCTGGTTCCTCCCCAGTTCTAAAGTCCTCAGGCTCCACAAGATGTATATCTGCCCCCATACCTTTGGTTTCCATGGTGCTGTTGCCCTGGTTTTCCTCCTAACTACCCCATTGCCTCTACTCATTTTCTAAGAGGTGTTGTGCTCCCAAGCTCTGGGATGGGACTCCTGCTTCCTCCATGCACAGTTTCTCCCAGTGGTGCCCAGACTCGTAACCCAGCCTTTTCTATCCCCTGAACTCCAGAAGGCCTCTTTGCCTATTCGACAATCTGGATGTCTAATAGGCATCTAAATCACAACAGGTCCAGAACAGAACTCTTGACACACACAAAAGCAAATAAACGAAAACTATTCCTCTTCCAGATTTACCAACACAGGAAATGGCATCAAAAACCACTCAGTTATTCATGTCAAAACCACCAGCAATCATCCTTGATTATTCCCTCTCCTTCACCCCTCAATTCCAATCCATTACCAAATCCTGTTGACTCTTCTCCCAAACCTATCCTTGAGCCATCCATTTCTCTCTATTTCTGCTGCTAACATCCTAGGCCAACCGCCATCATCCTCTTCCTGTACATCTGAAACAGTCTCCCAACTGATCTCCTTGCCTCCCCTATCACAGTCCATTCTCCACAACCACAGTGGCTAACCAGTGTTCACTAATGACCTACCCTTGCTCAACTACCCCCTCTTAGCAAGCCTCTGTCCCACCAATAATAACATCTAAGTCTTTGGCCTGAAGGTCCTATGTGGTTTGACCTCTGTCCACCTTTCCAAAGCCATGTTCAGCACACTCCTCACTGAATCCATGCTACTCCCAGCAGTCTTTCTGCTCCTTGAGCCCTCCAAGCCTGTTGCATCACCGTAGTGACAGTGCATCCAGTGTTCTTCTGCTCAGAATGTTTTTCCCCAGTGGCTTTTAAAGAGTAGCTTCTTAGCAAGCCCTTCCCTAATCACTTATTCTAGTGGTTCTGCATGGGGGTGGCACCAATCCAAGGAAGTGCTTAGAAAATGTGTGGGGAAATCTTTGTTAGTCACAGGAATTAGGGTACTCCTGGCATTTAATGGCAGGGTGGGAGGGGGTGCCGGGGTTGCCAGATGTCTGGCAATATGCAGTAGAGTCCTCCCAATGATGGATTGGCCTGCACGTTGCATGACTTGGAGTCTCTCACTTGTCATGTAGGGGAAACACCTGTTTATAATTGTATGTACCAAAAACCCACTCCATACACCCATAGATACTTAATGACTAAATATTTTTTTGCCTAGTTTTAACATCCACTAAAATTTCTAAGGATGCAATTACCATGTAAATTGATGAAAGATAACCCATTGTTTTGTTTGAGGCATTACCCAGAGTTGTTCCCTGTTTAGGTAAATCATGTCACTAAGGGCAATGCCAGTGGTATTTGAGTCACTTGCAACACTCCTATAATCGTTGGACGTTTGTGGTTCTTGCATGTATGGCGACTCAATGTAGGAATGCAAACATCTGACCACCTCATTATGTTTTCGAGTATAGTCATTTTCAATAATTTACATATTGGAATGCATATTTTATTATAAAATTAAGTCCTCTTATTTCTCTTCTTTATTATAGTTGGGCACATACATATTTCTGTACATATATACATATTATGTATGAAGGAGACTGTATCATCTAAGAATGTTATGTTAGAATCATAAATGTTGTTATATTTGTTATGGATAGAGGATGTTGGGTTTGATAGGATTGAAAAATATTGAACTAATCCAAAGTAGTTCCCCAGTCTCTTCCCATCACTTACCTTGTTTTATTTTCATCATAGCAATTATCACTAGCTAATAGCTTCTTGCTAATTAATTATTGATTTGATTGTTATCTGCATATCCATTCTAGAATGTAAGCTCTGTGAGAGTATTAATCTTATCTGTCTTATATAATGTTTTATTCTCAGTGCCTAGAACAGTGTCAGAAACAAACTTGCCTCAACCAATGTTATTCAAAGGGTGGATGGTGGGATGGAGGGTTGGGTGGAGAAGTTGGCAATAGTGTCTGTTTGCTGTTCAGCCCCTGAGATTGGATTTGAGTCTCTCTAGTTAAAGAAGTGATGAGCAGAGGGGCGCCTGGGTGGCTCAGTCATTGAGTGTCTGCCTTCGGCTCAGGTCACGATCCCAGTGTTCTGGGATTGAGCCCCGCATTGGGCTCCCTGCTCAGCGGGAAGCCTGCTTCTCCCTCTCCCACTCCCCCTGCTTGTGTTCCCTCTCTCTCTGTCAAATAAATAAATAAAATCTTAAAAAAAAAAAAAAAGAAGTGATGCCCAGAAACTGGTAGAAAGGCTAAATGAGATTCTGAGCATGGGGTAAAAACCTTTTATGGAAGATTTGGGATGTTCTGGATGTGGACAGAGCTGTTTGGGGTCTTAGGTGAGGAGGAGACCACCCTCCAGCCCTCTGCACTGCCCGCGGTGTTCCTTGGTGCTTGGAGGACTGGGAGCCTTGATGGCTTCCAAAATGTGTTGGTAAGGCTTCTGTGGTTTTAGGAGAAGCCAGCAATATTGGCAAGTTGGAGCTGGAGCAAGAGGTGATGGAACACCATTAAGTGCCTAGAACTACCATCTGGATTGTAGGCACGTGTGAGGCTTCCCTTTGGGGATTTCCAGAAATTACTCGTGTTGGGGGCGGGTATGCAGGGACTAGGAGGGTATATTTAGAGTCCTGGATATTTGGGCAGCAAAATTAACTTTGACCTCTTTCTGAGTTTACAGACTGATGGCATAAGCAAGGTACAGATTACAGATACGTCACATTTTAAATCATCTAGATCTTTGATATAATCTGTAAATACGATTAACGAAGAGGCAGTATTGAGCTACATGATACTCGTGTTCTCTCTTTCTCTTGTCCTTAATTTGGAACCATCATGTACCATTGTGAATGTCAAGGGCCCCCAGCTGAAGGATCCTGTGGGAGTTGAGATTCAGTCCTTGCTTCACTCACCAAACCTCATGCCCTACCTCCTTTGCCTAGAGGAGAAGTATTTCTCTTAAGTGACACGCAAATACTATCTGCTTACCAAGCCTGGGGACTGTGGCCCACTTAAAGGACAATTTTTTTTTTTTTTCCAGAAAATGTTTGCACGAACTAGGAGAGTCCCTGCCTAATTCTTCTGTCTGTTTGCTCCTTTTTACCTTGGGGTCTCTGCAATGATGTCTTATAGCTGAGCAAAGGCCCAAGTGGTCACCTTGCCACCAGAACATGCTAAATGAAGCCTGGTTCATTGTAGAGCTTCCCGAATGGACTTCAGAGCCAGACTGCCTGGCTCCAAATCCCAGCTCTGCTGCTTACTAGCCATGTGACCTTGGGAAAGTAATTTAATCTTTCTGTGCCTTAGTTTTCCCAGAGGAACATAGGGATGATAATAATAACACTCCCCTATTAGAGTCGTGAGACTTAAAATGAATGAACATATGTAACGTGTGATGTCTGACCTACAGTAAACCTCATAGAAGGGTTAGCTTATTAAGGTCTTCCTCCTCCTTCTTCCATTGAGATAGTTATAAAAAAGGGTGCTGCCCACGTGATCTCTAGCCCAGCAGCCAACCTCGGATATCAAGGCTGTGATGCACCATGCCCTTGCCTAGCGGGGCCTCGACTATTAACACAGCTGACAGCAGCCCAGCAAGGCTGAGCCATAGCTGATGTTGCTGAGGCCTGTGGCAAGGGCGTCATCTTTGGCGGGGTCTTCATCTCTGTGACTACAGTATTTCCACACTCTGCGTTCTGTGCAAACAGACCCCGGGGAGAGAGGATGATGGTAGGAGGACGGTCAAAGAACAATTTTTCTTTTTCTTTCTTTCTTTCTTTCTTTCTTTCTTTCTTTCTTTCTTTCTTTCTTTCTTTCTTTCTTTCTTTCTTTTTCTTTCTTAGGCTCCATGCCCAAAGTGGGGCTTGAACTTATGTCCTCAAGATCAACAGTCCCATGCTCTTCTACCTGAGCCAGCCAAGGCCTCCAAAGAACAATTTTTTTTTTTTAAAGATGGGAGTGGGGCGCCTGTGTGGCTCAGTTGGTTAAGCATCTGCCTTTGGCTCAGGTCATGATCCTGGGGTCCTGGGATAGAGCCCCGCATCAGGCTCCC
>NW_024426885.1:60927173-60954630 GCF_017311325.1 Ursus maritimus
GTTCAGCAGGGAGTCTGCTTCTCCCTCTCCCTCTGCCCCTCCTCCCTGCTCATGCAGACACTCTCTCTCTCAAATAAATAAAATCTTAAAAAAAAAAAAAGATGGGAGTTACTGGCCTATGTTGCTGGGAATGATCCAGTTGGGAAGGAGAGGATGAAGACACAGAAGAGAAAGAGAATAATGCATGGGAATGGAGCGTTTGGAATCTAGCCACCCTGAGCCTTGGAGAGGAGAAGAGGTCCCCTGATCCCTCTTACTGTAAAAGGAAGAAACAAGACAGCGATGAACACAGGTACTGGAATGTTCAGAGATTCAGTGCTGGGAAGATGAGGGTCCTGTAACAATGCCTGATGTCCAATGGCTTCTATTTTGTCACGGAACCAAGAGGGTATTTCTCAGCAGACCCGCGTCCGTCTCTTAGCAAGCTTCCCCTGGAGCAGTGTGGCGTGGTGGTCAAACATATAGGGCTTGTAGTCAGGCAGACTGGAATTTGTTTTTTTGTGTCTCGGGGCATGGAATGGAATTCACCCCAATTCTAATGATACATTTTCACCTTTAGTCCAGGCTGGTGCTTCACTGCTAGCTCCTCTGTGTGACCCTGGGCAAGTAACTCATTGCTCTGGGTCTTGGTTTCCCCAAGTGCACGTCTCACCAACTACTATTTAACATAGGATTGGATGTCTGGTCAATACTATTTAAAGAAAAGTATTTTCTCATTGCATCACTGGGCAAAACCCAACTGCTATCAAGAGAGACAACTTTCTCATTCCAGGGCAGAACAAATGAACAAAAAGCACAGTGAGAATATAGAAAATCTAGAAACCTTTCCTTCACTTTTCACATCAAGGCATGCATAGAATAGGATAATTTTGGTGGCACCTGGGTGGCTCAGTTGGTTAAACATCCAGCTCTGATTTCAGCTCAGGTCGTGATCTCAGGATTGTGAGATAGAACCCTGCATCAGGCTCCGTGCTGGGCATAGAGCATGCTTAAGATTCTCCCTCTCTCCCTCTCCCTATGCCCCTCACCACCCCCTCGAAAAAAAAAAGTATGATAATTTTGTATGAACTCTGGGGTAAAGTAATAATGCAGACCTGGGGGTGCCTGGGTGGCTCAGCTCATTAAGCATCTGCTTTTGGCTCAGGTCATGATCCCAGGGTCCTTGGATCGAGCCCTGCATTGGGCTCCCTGCTCAGCGGGGAGCTTGCTTCTTCCTCTCCCTTTGCTGCTCCCCATGCTCATGCTCTCTTTCTCTCTCTGTGTCAAATAAATAAATAAAATCTTGAAAAAAAAATAATGCAGACCTGGCCAGAAGGACCAATCTAGATGCCAGGTCCCAGACCCTGCCTATCCTGAGGGCTGAGGGCGATCGATAGTTTCATTTCCCTGTAACCCTTTCATGGCACACCTGTTGGTACGCTCTTAAAGGAGAAGAGGTCAGTGAGGGCCAGATAACTGAGAAGGGTTTCATGAAAGAACTGGTGGTAGAACTTGGCTTTGAAAGATGGTAGGCTGAAGGGACAGTATTGATGGGAAAAGACATTCCAGCAGAGGAAATGACATGAACCAGAGCAGAGCAGTGGAGCAGAATAGTAGGTCTGTGGCCTCTGGGGAGGGCTGAAGGCAGTGACAGATGACGGCAGGGGACCTAGGTTGACATGCAGGGGAATTTTTGTGCAGTAGACCCAGAATAGGGAAATCCTAGGAATGATCATATTCAGGCTCGGGGAAGGAGGAGGGGAATATTTTTAAAAAGTCTATGTGTTGGGGAGAACTGAGGAAATAGACAGTTCTGTATGATGCTGGTGCAATATATATGGTGTGACCTCTTTGGGGAAATGTTAGCAGAATCTACCCAACTTACAAATGCACATGTGCCTCGACCCAGAATTCCCCTCTGAGGAATTTATTCTACATATATCTTGTATATTGGTATGTACAAGGTTACATACTGTACCATTTTTGTAATAGCAAAGGTTGAAAACAAGATTTGAAAACACTTTGAATATCCACAAACTGGGGCTCATTGAATAAATGATGGTACATATATATATAGGAGAATATTATATAGTTATAAAAAGAACAAGATAGTCCTATGTACTTCATGGTTCCAAAGATACGTTAAGTGGAAAAAGCAAGGTACGGGATACAATGTTTAGAATGCTCATGCAGGTGCAAAAAGTAAGGAAAAGAAGTGTGTGCACGTGTGTGTATGTATGTGTATGAATTTATGTGTAAAATACAAGATTCATAAAAATTAACATTGATTGCTTCTGAGTCAGGAAACTGGTTGCTAAGGGACAGGAGTGGGAAGAAAACTTTTTATAGCATATCTTATTCTTCTTCCAAAAAGTTGAACTCATGTGGATTCATTATGTATTTAAAACTAAATAAATCAAAATTGAGAAAATCCCTTAGACTACTGAAAAAGAAACCCACACAGTGTCCATGATCCTGATGCTCTAAGAGTGCAGGATACTTCCTAGGAGAAAAAAAAAATTGATCAGTTTACTTCTTTTAAATCAGTCCTTTGTTTATTCTACTTTTATGAGTCTTCTGGATTCCTGTTTTCATATTAAATGTTCCAGTAATGGTCACTTGGTTCCATTTTAATTCAAAATCTCTTAATATCATCTGCACTTAATTCACCATCCAAAAACATTTGATTGTGCTTATTTTGTACACGGATTTAAATGAATTGTATCATTCGAGCTTCAGACTGAAATACACTGTGTATGGATGGTCCTCACAGTTATTCACATCATTTAATTCTGTCCTTTTCATGCAGGTGCTCAGTAAAGATCGAACGATAATGCTATCCCCAGGCGTATTCACAAATGACCTTGGTGAAACTAACAAGTCTTTTCATTGTTTTCCTCCTTGAAAAAGAAACAGAAAATTGCCAAATGCACATTTTCCCCCAGTTCTAAGTCTATGTCTAACCACACCCTGTCTGGACATAAAAATGCAGCCTCATTCAAGTGTGTTAATTGGTAAGTACTTCCAGACACCACTAAGCAACTTCTTCCTGTCCCCTGATCCCTAGCCCCAAAAAGAGAAGAAAACATTTCGGTAGAAAGCTCTAGTATTTTTAATCAATAACTGGGTCAAGAAAGCAGATGTTCCTGAAGTAATACCTTTGATCAATATGTAGTCTGATCCCTTTGTAACAAAGGAAAAAGAAAATGTCTCATAAGATAGGACAGTATCTCCATGGGAGGGCCCTGTTTAAATTCCATTATAAAGGAGTGCTGCATTCTTGTTGTGATAAATATTGCTTGAAATATTTAAACTCTCTGGGCCATGGAATTTTGTGTTAAAAATAGTTGTTCTTGTTATAGTTGTAGCTGTGTTGTAACAGACTGGTACATTTGCTGTAACCGCATGTTTCTGCCCACCCAGACTCACGAGTCCAACTTCCTAAAGCAGGAAAGTACGGTCTCCACCAGTTCACCAGTTAGTCCATTGAAAAGAATACTGGAGGGAGGTTGATGGGCCGAAGGGATAAGATGGGTCATCTCTCCTTTCTACCAAAGGGCAGAAAAAGTTGGGGCTTTTGGTAAACCAAAGGGAAGTTTTCAATGGCCCTAAATAATTTTTTACAGTTTACAGAATCCATAGGTCCAAGTAGCACTAAGTAACAGGAAAGCAAATAAGGCATCAGAACAAAGGTTTTTCTGCCTTCTTTGGCCACTATCAACCACAGTGTAGGTCTTCGGTGATTTTCTTCTTAAGCCAATAGCACTCATTCTTACCTATTTTGACAAGAGTATCACCAAACATGCTCTTACAGAGCTAATGCAGCCCATCAGCATCACGAAGAAGTGGTCTGGCATGTGCTGACCATCTCGTAACCCGGTGTTCGGGATCAAAGCCCGGTGCTCAACTCTGTTGCCCTCCTCACACCAGGCATCCTGAATAGAATACTCCTTAAAGACAGAGGCAGCAAGAGGAACCCTCGAGCAGTTGCGGTCCTGTTCCCATGTAGTTTCCAAATACGTCCTCTAGGTGTCTTCAGTGACCAGTCTTCGCGGAGATTTGCGTGCATGGGGGCCAGCTGGCGCGGGGCTAGCTCGGTTTGCAAGAACAAGTTCTGCCATCGCTTCTTTATAGCATTTGGATGATGAAGAATGAAGTATTTTGGATTTCACGTTTGTCTTTTGTGCAATAAATACTTCTAACATTTAGGAAACGTTCTGCATTCATCTTAGGTAAAATACTGATCTCGTATTTGTACGGCGTGACTACTCAGGAAACTCTCCTCGTGCAAGTGGTTTAAATTCGGTTGTTAAACCCTAAGTGGCTAAAGCAAACACATTTTTTGGGGTGCAGGGGGGAGGTTAGGAGATAAAATGTGCAATTATTAAAAATGTGAATCTAGTCTGCATTATGCAAATTAGTTGGCACAAAAAATAGAGTCTGAGTAAACTCCGCAGTGGGCTTAGGTTGTCAGCCTGTGAGCTCCTAACTGTTCCTTTGTCATTATAAGTTTGGATTTGGGGAGAATTCTAAAAATTTATCAAGTAGGAAGATCATGCTGTTCTCTAAACCTAAGGGGAAGAGTTTGAGGAGGGGGACGTGATTTGGACTTTGACAGGTAAATGTGGGTAGGGTCCACCTACGTTGAGCTAGGGAGTTTCTGTTGCAAGCCAGATCTATTGACTCCATTTGCAAGACTCTGCGATGCTTAGCGTAAGATATTGATGACCCAAGAGGTTTGCAACGTCTAAAAATGTCACTTTCAAATAAGTTTCGTTCAAATATTTTTCAAATAAGTTCCTACATTCAAAATAAGTAAGCAAGACAATTAATTTGCAATTATAATTAAAAGATAATAATAAATCATCCCAGGAAATAATTTCCTTTTGTTCCTTTGTCCTGAGAGCTACAGAATATCAAAGAATTTCTTTTTTAAAGCTTTTATTTGGATATAGTTTTAAACTTACAAAAAAGTTTGCAAAAGTAAAGAGAGTTGCAAGGAACACTCTTAGATCTTTTATCCAGATTCACTTATACTCAACGTTTACACCATTTGCTTTGTCATTTGTGCCCTTTGACCCCTCCCTCCCTCTTTCTTGGTATTTTTTTCTTAACTCTTTAAAGGTAAGTTACAAACAGCATGGCCCTTTGCATCTAAATTCTTCAGTGGGTATTTCCTATGAATGACTACCATACATTTACTTCCTAAATTTACATTGCTTCAAGGCTTTCTTTTCATCTGCTCCCCATGTTCTGATTTTATCAGTAATCTAGTGATGTCCTTTTATAGTATTTTTCCTCACCAGTGAATCCAGTCTAGGGTTAGGTATTGCATTTAGTCGTCAAGTCTCTCTAGCCTCCTTTAATCTGGAGCAAACCCCACTACCTTTCCTTGTCTTTTATGATACTAACATTTTTTGAAGAATATAGTGGGGCCTCCCCTTTTAGAAATGAATATAGCATTTCTCATTTTGTGTTTCCCTGATGTTTCCTTGTGATTAGATGGAGATTGTGCATTCTTAACCAGATTACTGCCTAGGTGGTGTGTCCTCTCTGGGCATTGCATCTGGAAGCATACAATGTGCATCTGTCTCTTGTTGGTGATGCTAATTTTCATACCCTGGTCCAGGCGTTGCCTGATTTTTGCATTATATAATTTACTTTCTCTCTCTCTCTTGCAACTGATAAGATTATGCAAATATCCTGCATCTCATTCAAAATTTCCTCCAAGACTTAACATTCATTGACAATTCTTTCTTAGTTTGATTTTAACCAGAACAGTTGCAAAATGATAATTTTCTAACCCCAATACCACCTCTGTATTTACTATTTGGTCCTCTGCATTCTACAGTAAGCTAGAGACCTTGATTTTTATCTATCTATCATCTATCATTTTTTAATCATCTATCATTATAATTACCATTATTTTCTATGTATTTTTGGAATGGACACATGAATTCTTATTTATTCAATGGTTTAAAATTCATGATTGATGCTGGGACACTGATGTTCAAATTGTTCCAGATTTGGCCAAGAGTAGCTTATTTAAGCCAGCCTTGGTGTCCTTGTAACATGCTTTCATCATCGTTTTGCACACCTTCTTACTTCCTGGCAAGCAAGATACCCCAGGGTCTTTTGCACCTATTCTGTCTGTCTCTGGAATCAGACATCTCTCTGAGAGCCCCTAGCTCTTCTTCATGGGGGGTTGTATTAGAGACCAAGATCTAAGTATGCTTGTTGCTACTGGGGACATCTTTGCCCCTTGGGCCTTTTAGTGTATAGAGCTAAGAAGTATATACAGTTATATATGCGCATGTATGCACAGATACATGTTTATAATATACATATGCACACAGATAGGCATAGAAACATACGTGTCTTAGAAATCACAGTTCACACCCGTACCTCCAATTTCAGCATAGGATTCTTTTTGGCTTTCTCTCGTCTCATATCTGTATGTCTCTTCTTCTACAGGGAGAAGATGACTCTCAATATCGTCCTATTTACTCATTTTCAAAGCATTTTCTTTTCTTTTTTTTTTTTAAAGATTTTATTTATTTATTCAACAGAGAGAGAGAGTGAGAGAGCACAAGCAGGGGGAGTAGCAGAGGGAGAGGGAAAAGCAGGCTCCACTGAGCAGGGAACCCGATGTGGGGCTCGATCCCAGGACCCCGAGATCATGACCTGAGCCGAAGGAAGATGCTTAACCGACTGAGCCATCCAGGCATCCCAAAGGGTTTTCTTTTCAACCTTTCATATATGGCGCCACACACAGAAGACCATTATTTTTGAAAAGTTTGTTACGTACCCAATAAAGAATAATGCAAAGACAAATTTCTAACCACTGAGCAAAACTAAAAAGTGGAAAACTCTGAGAATTTTTTTCTTTCAACATTAAGGGCTTTGTAAATCTGTAGTTCCAGTTCTCATATAATTTCTTAGCTTGGAAGTGGGTTGAGTGGGACAAACACGTTTAGTTAGAGAGAAAGGCAGAGTAGACAGCTGCCCTGTACCACATAGGATAGGGTGGATTTTAAGTTTCCTGTCTCGTGACTCAGTGGTCTCTAGTATGTTTTCTTTTATGATGTGGGGCAGGAAGAAGACAAGAGGAGACTGAGGTAAGAAGTAAGCCAGCAGCTGTGGTGAGAGGACTGGTACTTGGAAGTACCAGTTACAAGAATGGAGCTCACTGGTTCTAGTTTCTGTGAATCAGTTTTAGTACTGTAACTAGACAGGCCTGCATCTCAGTCTAGCTGGCTTTTCTTTTAAAAGAAAAGACTGTATCATTGTTGAAAGTGACTTCCTCTTTGAATTTTTATAATGAGGGCGCCTGGATGGCTCAGTTAGTTAAGTGTCTGCCTTTGGCTCAGGTCATGATCCTGGGGTCCTGGGATCGAGCCAGCATCGGCCTCCCTGCTCAGTGGGGAGTCTGCTTCTCCCTCCACCCCTCCCCCCTGCTCTCTCTCTCTCTCTCTGTGTCTCTTGGATAAATAAATAAAATGTTTAAGAAAAATGAGAATAGATTGCTTTCAGTTTAGAATACTGTGGGGAAAACGTCTCCGAATACTGTGAGAGCTGATTAAAAGTGTCCCCAGTATCCTTTCAGCCCTTCAGACTCTGTCATCCTATGAACGAAGAAGTAGCTATACCAATTACTGAGTTAGTTTTGCAATTGTCTAATTAAAGCGCAGACATTCCTGGAGTGATATTCCCTTCCCAGAGAATTCTCCTCCAGATTCTCATCTATAACTGCTCAAGACCTTCCTGTTCTTACAACCCTTCTGATTCTCTAGCTAGTCTCCAGGCGGCAGGGAGACATCAGCGGGGAGTCACTGCAAGTCTGATTTGACCAGTTCTAGACTCAGTATGAGGTTGGTCCTAGAAATGCTCTTTTCCTTGGATGGGCACTCCCTTTCTATGCACACACCTCCTTTCCCCTTGTTTCCCTAATTTGACTCTTTCCTGTTTCTCTAATGTCTCTTTCTTCCTCTCACACCTCAGGTACCAATTTGCTTCTAAGCCACGACTGATGGACAGCGTTGCCCAGTGTGGCATCTCTACATTCTTAAATTTCACAAGATTTGACGTGATACTGAAGGTCCCCACCCCTTCTCCTCAGAAAGAAAGCTTTGTTTTTGAGTCTTCGGGACAGGGCTCCATCTGCCTTCAAGAGGAACGTAAAATACTCAGTGAGTCTGAGATAACGAAAGAGAGCTAAAGACAACCCCACCAGGCTTCACCAAGTGTCTTGGAGGAACACTTTCATTCATTCATTTGCTCGTTATTTATTGAGCACATACTGTGTGCTGGGCAGGAGATGGACAATAAGTAGTAAATAAGTAAGGACAAAAGGAAATGAATAAATGAATTAAAAACAAGATAATAAAAGTCTGTGGTAAATCTTAGGAAGGAAATAAACGCAATGATGATATAAAGTATAACTGGAGTAGAGGTTGCATTTCTTAGTCTTTACAAAAGAAAAAAAGACCCAGAAAGGTGGAGGTTATAGACCAGAAAGGGAGTCTCCTGTCATCTGATCCTGCTCTATCTATTCAGTTATTTTCCATCAATACCTTCAATGCACTCTTTTAATCAGATGTGTCTCATTTTCCTGAGAAAGTCCCCTTCACCTCTGTCCCTGGGCCATTGCACTTTTTGGATCTCCTGTTCTTTCCTCAAATCCCTGCTGTCACCCTAGAGCTTATTCCTCCCTTCGTTCACTCATTCATTGACAAAGCCCTCCATGATTGCTCGAATTCTTCCTTCTCTGAGTTTTATAGCACTTGAAAGTTTATCGCACAATTTTCATTATATATTGTCTTAACGTATTTGATATTCTCACCTGATTGAGTTTTGTCTCTCTGATCTGTTAGGTCTTGAAGTCAGGGACGATGCTTCATATTTGCTTTGGTGCTCAGCAATCATTGGGCCTACAGAAAGTATTAATACTTACGTACGAGTTTTATACTTCGCCAATACTGATTGGTTGAGGAGAATATTGGGCTGTTGCAGGCTAGTCTAAGAGCTGCTTTACAGCCAGCAGGGCCTCGTATACATGGAATGGTGCTACGTAGGTGGCTGCCCACCTTCCTACACGTAAGGCTGGCTGGCACTGCGCTGACTTACCTAGCTGCAAAAATAGCTTTCTTCCACAAGCAGCACCTGCCAATGACTTCTTCACTCACTTCCTGGCAGGATGTAGACCAAAACCCCAGACAAACCACAATTTGTTTTATTTAATTGTTTCACTAGTCTTCACTGTTTCTCCTTTCCTCTTCCCCTCCCTCCTGCATAGATAATCCAGATCTCTAGAGCATAATTGGCTTCCACGAAAAATGCCGTTATGACTCCTTGTGAAGTTGGAAGGGAAGGAGAATATCATTTACTATTTTGTAACGTTCTCTGAAGTAAGAGCCTAAGCAGGCAAAGCTACATTTTCCCATCGGTCGTAACATTTGGGTAATATGGATACAGCTGTTGTTGACTGCTGCAGACATCAATTGTTTGAAAGACAGCATTTTAAGCAGCATGGGTTGATAATCCATTTGTGAAATCTAGGTCCATTCTTTACTCTGTGGAAGTATTATTTGCATTACACTTTAAAGATAATTTAGAGAACAATGCCTATATAAAAATCACATTATATCAGCTTTTCCTTACTGTTTACTTGTTCTCCGCCAAGGCTTTCATGGCTGCTCCAATTTCTGGTTCCTTCCCTTAATTCTCTGGCACTTGAGATCTATCATGGTTTTAAGTGTATATAGTCCTATGTTGTTTGATATCAATTCTTCAAATTGATATTTATGGCCCTCATTTATTTGCTACTGCTTCATTGAATCCTTTATTTGTGGGACCTTACATAGTTTCATACTTTGTCCAAACGAGAATATTTTGGGTCTGTGTCCCGAACACACTGTGGTCGACGACAATGTGGAGCTTGCGAAAGGGGGACACATGTTCTGCTCAGTGAGTTCCTGCCCAGTCAAGTTTTCCTATAATAGACATTTAGTCACTGCACTTATATATTGATTCTGTACTTACTATTGGAAAATCGACTAGTTATCTCATTTCACAGAAAACAAAGCAAGGCAAGTTTAAGTGGTTAAATGCTAGGGCACAAGCGGGAAAACTCGCAGATTTCCTGTGGCCGCTATTGAACACCTTCTGAAACAGTGCCTGGCGTTTCAGAGGCTTGTTTGTTGCCTTCCTAAAAAGAGCTTGGATGTGAATGGACCCAATAGTGGAAGAGGTTCCTGCCAAACCAGCGTTTCCAGCCTGGAATTTGCGAGTGGGTGGGAAATGCTTACTTGCTATTTACCTGCCTTGCGCTGCCTTTGACACTTGATGAGCCAGCGTCATTCGACTGTCACCTCCTCAGGAGGCAGGATTCTTCAGCCCACACTCTGCTCGGCACTGCCTTCTTCTCTGTGCATGCTTTGTGTCTGTATTTTTTGCCCAGACTGTGCATTTCGAGGGAACCACCAACCCAAGACAAGCTCCTCAGCTTTGTCATTGTAGGGAGACCGACAGAGCCTCCCACACAGCAACACCCTCAAAGGGAGGCAGGGATGCCAATTCCTTTGAAGAAGCATTTCTTAAACAAAAGGGATTCCCCTATGGGCTGGTGTGCCTGACAATTCTTTCTTTCCCACCACATTGAGCAGAACTCACAGATGGGTGGCTGTCTATTCGTACTTATCAGGACCTATGTTGCCAAATAAATAAATAAATAAATAAATAAATGTTTTAGACCTCTAGGCTCGGGCTTCAACTCATTAAAGGTTTAAGTTGCAAAGATGCATATACAGATTTATAAACAAGCTCAGTGTGTTTTAGAAACAAAATGGATGGGCACCCAATGTAACAGCTCTGGCTAGCGCATGGGCCAATATTCGTTAATTCAGATACACCACAAGTCCAAGTGCATTCTCCGAAACATGGTAGAGCCTTGTGGTCAAAGCAAAAAATACCAGTTAGGCCACCTGGACACGTGTCTTCCACAGATTAAGTATCTGCTGTAACTCTCCGCGAGTCTACGCCGCTGGAGAACCCCCCCACTGAAGTCTTCTGCTTAGAATGGACCCGAAGGACCAGAACAGTATCAAACGAAACTCGCTCTCTGCAGGCGTCCTGGGGAGGGAAGAGCCCATGGCGTTCTAGATGAGACCGCTCTGCTCCTACAACAGTCCTATAACCTGACCTAGAACCCCAAGACCAGGAGGGAACTCAGTCAGTTGTTGGGAGGGGGGCTGCCAAGGGGAAGCCGTGCTTCTCTGGGCGTTCCTTGGTGTGTCAGCCCACATTCTGCTGGCTCCCCTCTCCTGACAGAAGCTTCGTTGAACACACTGAGACAATGGGAGGCCCAACCCTGGCCCACAACAGCTCCCACCTGCCATGCAAGGTGCTCGATGAGAGTCCCTCAGGGCCTGGGTGGAAGTTGGCGCTGCCCTGGCAGGCCCAGACACTAGCACTTGGGAGACGGTGTACTCACTCCGGGGGCTTTCCATTAGTTGTCTAAACTGGTTCAGCTCTCCAGCTCTAGCTTACTTCTCTATTTGTTTTTTCCCTCCCTTTGGGGCACGTATTCTTCACCTTCACACGGCCAATTCATCTGCAAATTAACAATGTCCTTGCTTACACAGCTCCCTTCACAATAGCTTTAGATTCCCAAGAAGCCTACCAGATTAGTAGGGTACTTTTTCCCATTCTCAGAAAATCCTTTTGGACACATTTCTCTAGTTACTACTGTGTCCCTTGCTTTTTTTTTTTTTTTTTTTTTTCCTTCTTCTTCTTCCTGATGGACTCTTCCGGTCCATAGATGCTTTTTACAAGTGATGGCAGATATTCAATGAGCATGTCATCCAGGTTGTGCAGGATACCTTTACCTCCCTCCCTACGTCCCACCCTGGGGGCACAGGGAATTGGACCTGTCTTCCATGCTGTGGTGGAAGATGAGAGGAAATCAATGCTCTATTCCCATGATTCTGTTCCTCTTTCTCCATTTTGGGCCTGGTTGCTGATTTAGGTCCATAGAGAGGATAATTTGGGCAATTGTTTTTGGTAGGCCAGAGGAAAGGAGATGGAGCCAAGACTCAGCCTGTGGTTACGTGACAATTCACTGGCTGAGCAAGGTGGCAACATGCCCAAGGGTGGTGAGGAAACTGCAACTCCTTCTATGGAGATAAGAACCAGAAT
This sequence comes from Ursus maritimus, assembly GCF_017311325.1. Taxonomy (NCBI): domain Eukaryota; kingdom Metazoa; phylum Chordata; class Mammalia; order Carnivora; family Ursidae; genus Ursus; species Ursus maritimus. The sequence continues at coordinate 60,939,348 of NW_024426885.1, forward strand.
GTGCAGTGAATTCCCCCAGGGTCAAACTAAAGGCAGAAGGATAGGGAGAACTGTGTGAAAAGTAAGATGGCGCCTTTGTCTAAATATAGTATAGCACAGAGATAGTGATACTAACGTTAAAAGAGACTTTGGCGTTTTGATCGGGGCAAGCTACTCATGTATCTCGGTTTGTGCTGAACACTTAAACGCGTGGGAAGCTGGATTAGTGTGCCTATCTCTGCATTTTTGCACTGGCTTTCACCAGAGAACCCAGGTGCTCAGACTGCACCCAGTTGGATGACTTGCCCCCTCCCAAAAACCTGGCAGGGGCCCAGGCTAAACATGACAGTAATGTTTGAGCAAGAGAGGCTCCACCCCTGCCCAGGTCCTGCCTTTATACCTCCTTCCCCTCCCAGCTGAAAGCAGCTAGGCCCCTCATGGGACCGAGTGAACAATCAGGTCAGCTTCTGATAATGAGATCTTGGGCTCCAATAAGAAAAGAAGGAAATTGACATTAGTGCTTAGTGCTATCCGTAGGCCTGTCTGGTGGCCTCTGCACATTCATTGACTGCTCCTTGACGCTGGGAGGAAACCCCTGGGCAGGGATGACACGACTACCTGGCACGGTGATGTGGGGAAACACAGACAAGGGTGTGTTCCTTTTATCACACTGGTCCAAAGGATGGCGGGGAGCAGGAATGGCTGGCCACCTGGCATGACTGGCCACCTGGCATGACTCTCCTGTTTGGAGAGTTCCCACCAGGGCACAATCCAGCAGCATTTCCTCAGCTTCATGATTTTTTTCACCCTGGTGCACAAGCTGCCCTGTTGCTTACTTACTAGTTTCTAAAAACATCTACCTACTTTCAAAACATAAATATTCTCCTTTAGCCTTGTCGTAAGCAATGATATCCATGAACTCACCGGTTTGATATTTTCTAACATACTTTTAAGAAAATGTGGAACTGCCAAAATAAGAAATAAAATAAATAAAAAGTGTAAAAATTAAATAAAAAGTACTAATTCATGAAATACCTAAAATTATTTGGAGTACTATGTTTTAGGAAAATGAACAAGGTATGTTGGCTTCGGAGGACAGGATATACTTGGTCAAGAATGTTGTGGTGTGTCTATGTGAGAAGACTGAAACTGAGTTGATTCCATATTCTTTTTTTTTTTTAAAGATTTTATTTATTTATTTATTTATTTATTTATTTATTTTTATTTATTTGAGAGAGAGCGGGGTGGGTAAGGGCAGAGGGAGCAGGAGAGAGAGAATCTCAAGCAGACTCAGCACTGATCCGGGAGTCTGACGTGGGCTCAATCTTACAACCCCGAGATCATGACCTGAGCTGAAATCAAGAGGCGGATGCTTAATTTGCCTGAGCCAGCCAGGCGCCCCAATTCCATATTATTCTAACATGAGATTCAAGTTTTCATTCTTCTCGTGCAGAAGGAGGAAGAGAAGGAGGAAGTAGAAGTAAAGGAGGTGGAGGTGGAAGAGAAGAGAGAGAGAGAAAAGGAGAAGTACCCATTTGGCTATTAGGAGGCTAGGTAGTTGCAAAACATGGATTTCAGTTGGTGAGGCTAAGGTAAGACAACACTTTCATAACCATACAGACCACTCCTTCCTGCTTGCAGCACTAACCCTGACCAGTCCCGTCTCAAGTCTGCAGTGGTGTACAGGCAGCCCAGGTTAGGCAACCTTGAAGTGCCCCAAGTCTTCAAAGTCCTGCTGGCCGCACACACACTAGTTTGCTTCTCCCTCGTGCAAAGCCTCTAGGTTATGTGGGTTCTCCGAGGCATCTTCCTTCCAAGCATGAGTCAGAGATCCAATCTTGTGGCTTCACTACCTCAGCACGTGGTTGCTAGCGTTACCACAGCGGAGGAGCGGCACCTGGAGAGTCACACAGGGATGGTTCACTGCCCAAGCCCCAGAACAATCCGTGTGGCTCACGTGGCCCTGTTGAGCAACGAGAGGGGCTACGACATGCTTTTTCCTCTCGGAGTCCAGGAAAATGAGGAGAACAGGATACGGATGAGCACTGGAAATCTCTACCATAAGTAAGAAGAACACAAGTTTTGGAACCTGACCGTCTGTCCTACTGCTCACAGTTATGTGTTTCTTCATACATAACGCCAGGCACGGATGGCCATGTTGTGGCTTTGCCTTGAGGTTAGGTGAGAGATCACCTAGAAAGTGCCCAGGGTTGTCCTGCCTCTATCTAGTTAATCTGGACAAAAAAAGTGTGGTGTGGGGGCGCCTGGGTGGCACAGCGGTTAAGCGTCTGCCTGCGGCTCAGGGCGTGATCCCGGCGTTATGGGATCGAGCCCCACATCAGGCTCCTCTGCTAGGAGCCTGCTTCTTCCTCTCCCACTCCCCCTGCTTGTGTTCCCTCTCTCGCTGGCTGTCTCTATCCTGTCGAATAAATAAATAAAATCTTAAAAAAAAAAAAAAGTGTGGTGTGATAGAAATAGCAAGATCGCTTCAGGGAGTTGGACTGAGTTGGAGCTAGGACTTAATTCCAAGCCCCAGGGTGAGGCTGCTATTAGACAAAGTGCCTCCCTGGCACTTAGTTCTCCTTGCCTCCCCTTCTTGGCAAGACCGAGGGAGCCAATGTTAGGTTCTAAGTTCCATTTGCAATGCTACCACAGCAACAACTTGTTAAAACATTGTGGTAGAAAGTACGTAACATTACATTTACTACCCTCCCCATTTTCAAGTGTAGACTTCAATAGTGTTAAGGATATTCACGTTGTTGTGCAACAGATCTCTGGAACTTTCTCGTCATGCAACACTGAAGCTCGACACCCATGAAACGACAAATCCCCGTCTCCCCCTGGCCCCGGCCCCTGGAAACCACCGTTCCACTTTCCATTCCTACCAATTTGTCTGCTTTAGAAACCTCATGGAAGGGCAACAATAACAACCATTTTTAGTTAAAAACCATGATTAGAAAACAACAAATCCCATGGGTCACAAATGTGCCCCTCTTTCACTGCAAAGATAATTTTTGAAACCCAGAAAGGGAATTACAGGATCTGTGACCCTGGTGGCCTTGATGGATCTAATGTCTCCTCTGGTGACTGTAAAGCAATTAACAAAACACAACTGTGGAAGTGGAGATCCTTATATTTCCTCATAAAATTCACTTCTTGTGCTTAATCTGTTACTCTCAGTAGTGAAGTTTGAGAGTCATCAATATGACAGTAGAGCAATATTGCCTCATCAGTCATGATTTACTTAATGTTTTCTGAATTTAGTAATATTTGATTAAAATTTAATGTGAACATATCATATCATGCCATATATATTATTGCATCCATTAATCAGGTAACTATAGTAATGAAATGCCGGAAGGTTGGATGAAAAAGGAGCTAAAGTCTTGATATATGTTTGACATAATTCTGTGAGTGATTAACCAAAAAGAAAAAAGTCAGTCATACAAAACTTCATTAATATATATTACTTTTACAATCATCTATGTATCATCAGATATTTTTAACCTTTGTTAAGCTGGATTTTTAATTTACTTAAAGACACTGAATATTAATAACCATGAAAGATATACATTGTTCCATGGAATCACAAGTTGACACAATGATTCATAGTTTATTCTAATTTTTTTTGTATAATGATGTGTGTTAAAACATTATTTAAGTTATTCAATCAGTTTATCATGGGGGGAAATAGCACATATTCAGCATACGGCTGTGCAAAATACTAATTTAAACATCATATCACATTTCTATCATCTCCAACTTTCATGTCATTGACCATAGCAGGTGATCAGTATGACTATGCATAATTTATGTTTGACACAGTCTGGTTTTTGTGTACAAAAATTCTCTTTTCCCTATCAAGACACTGAAATTAGTCATAACTTCTTTCTTTTAATAAACTAGTAAATGACCAATTGCTATGTAATCATCTATCTGCCCTGTTCATCAAAATAGTTAAGGAGCGATTTGCATTTGGAGAAGTAATGAATAGGATAGAAAATTATTTGCAAGATGGTTTTACTTTGACTTAATGGAAGAATGTTGACTATTTAAGCACAGTTTTCCTCTTAGTTGGAATTCTGTCAAATTGCACTTTGTTCACTCATTCATTCATCACATTTTTTATTGAACACTTCTCTTGACAGGTATTGTGCTAGGCTCTGGGATACAACCTGAAACGATATGGTCCCTGGTTGCCGGTAGCTCACAGTCTGGCGATGAGCAGAAGCTGACACAAATGTAAGCCGGGACGAGCTCCAAGATGGAGTCGGCACAAAGAGCAGTGGGACACAAAGAAGAGTGTTGGAGGGAGCCTGGGCGGGTCTGGAGAGGCTTGTCAGGGGCTGCAGCTGCCTTGTGTGGAGACTTGAGATGTAAATGAAGAGTTTCCCAGACACACGTAGGGGAGTGAGACTGTGGGCGAGGGGCAGGATGGACAGATTCTAGAAAGAATGAACAGCATGTGCAAAGACTCAGAGGCATGAGAAAGCATTTCCAGGAAGAAGAAAAAGTCACAAACCTGCCTCGATCTAGTTAGCGTATACTGTGGTGTGATCGAGATGTCAAGATCGCCTCAGGGTGCTGCAGGAAGAGCGATGACTTCTTTCCAAGCCCTAAGGAATTGGAGCTTGTAAAATACTGCCCAGAAAATTAACTTTAATTTTCCCCTGAAGTGTTCAAACAGAGTAGTTACAGATGGAATCAGGGAGCCTAGGACCGTGACCGACGTTGTAGCTAAATTCTACCTTCATAGGGAATCCATCCTAAGAAAGTAGGTGTGAGGAAGGGCTTTAAAGAAAAGGGACAACTGGACTCCAGGTGTGTTGGAACTGGAATTGTTTCTAGGATAAGATTGATTCAAAATTAGGAGGTGATAGAGTTAGGGAAGAAGGAAAGTGATACCCGGAAGGAAAGATCAAACCTGCCTGTCGTATGTATCCGAAATGCTTGACCCTGTCCTTGGGAGTGGGAAGTGGCTCCCAGTTGGAGATGAATGCTTTTCATGGTTGGATGAGTCTGGTCCATGGTGAGGTCAAACATCATTTTCAGTGACTTGTTGCAACATTCATGATTAATGTTGATTTATTACTCGATCATTGTGTTATGTAAATAGGCGGCAGTTTTTTTGTGTGTCTTGGTGTGATGATGGCTTAATTGAGTTTGGGAATGGGGGGAGGAGGTGGGAGGTTCCAGGGTTAATACCGTTAGCTTCTTCCTCAGTAGCAAACTCTTCTCATGATGGATGAAACAGCCCAACTGTTAATGGAATTCCATATGGAAAAGAGGGGTTTTATTATGGCAATCTTATGACAGTAACAGAGAAAGATCTATAAACTAAAGAAAGTTAGTTATAAACGTTACCATGAATCAAAAACTGCAACAAAGCATATGTTAATTTGCTGACTCCTTAACCAAACTAAAATTTTATTATTTTATTCAATAGTGAGCTTATTTAAACACAGACATGCATGGATACACGGACACACACACACACACACACACACACACACGTGTGCGTGCGTGCAGAGACAATTCAAACAAGAAGCAAACATATATTTTCCAAAATGATTGAAGCTTATGCCAAATGAAAATGGAAAACCCCATATTTATTCTAAGATTTCTATAATGAAAATGGAATAGTTTTATAATCAGAAAAAATAATTAAATCCAGATTGAACCAGTACTTTATTTAAGTATCTAGTTCATAATCTGGAAGCTTCTACTGGGGATTTGAAACTCCAAGTGGAAACAACTTTCATATCCCTGAAGGGAACACTCACTTCAAGGATTTCCTTGGTCCCAAGAACTACAAGCGATGAGGAAAAGAATCTCTACCTTAAGGTTTGGAGATTCTGGGTCGACACCTGAGCTTCTGATGACCAAGGAATCTTTCCTATCAATCTGCCTTGGCCTGTGGAGCTGCTGATCCCGAGTGTGGGAGGTGAGTAGGACAAAGCCTCTTCAATTGTGATCAGATAGCTGTTCACAGAAAGGTCTTCCCAGCGTTTGCTGTATAGAAAGCACAACCCACACATCATCATTATTCATTCTTCCAGCTTAAGAGGCTTGTTTTTCACAGATGTGCCCTTCCTGTTTGGCATTTGTAACTGTGGACTGTTGTTCAGTTGAGGAAAATGCGTCATCTAAATATGAACTGAGATTTCGAGCTGATTCATGAACACCTTTTGTTGAGTGAGACATAAAAAGGAGTATCGTTGCCCAGAGTGAGGTATGCAGCCTGGCAAAATTTTACTATGGTATGCCACCCCAGGCATAAGGGAGGAGACGACCGCTGGGGCAGTCAAGGGAGCCCCTCTCTCAGAAAAAGTAAAATATGAGTGATAAGAAATTTCCTACGGAAAATAAATAGACAGCATGCCTTAGCTGCCATTTTGCTTGTGTACACACTCTATATTTCTCTGGAAGCTTTTCCCACAGAGATAGTGGCATTATTTTTTAAACCAACTCCCTGATTCATTCTTTGAAGCAAATTAGCCTTCCTCCTACGCTTTGATTCAGGCATTTGTTTTAGAAAATGTTGTAGCTACTGAGGCAGTAGAGGGAGGGGAGCTACTGACTCAGTCAAACTGACAGGAGGGGATCTTGTAATTACAGGGGATATATTCATTCATTTAACATTTATTGAGCGCCTATTGTTAGCTAGGCGGTGTGTGCAATAAATGTTTGTGGAATTGATTTCTTGCCACCTCTGCGACCCTCCAAACTTCCTGTGTCAGCTGGTGAAACAGGACCCAAGCAAATTCGGTCTGGGGATTCAGAGTCCAGGACTCTGTGACCATTAGAAATCATGGAGACAGTAACAACACCTCAAGGAATATAATATTTCTATCAGGCTGAACATTTGCTCAAAGTTGGTCTGTGAGCTATTATCAGAGAAAATGAGATCATTCTAATAAAGGACACATATAGTTTCTCTCTTATGTCTTTTATTGTTTCCACAGTGAGTCATCATCATCTAAGTTCACATTTGCATTTCACCAACCGGGAGGAAACAAACACTGCCCTCTTATTTCTAACCAGTGTTTTATAGAAATGGTCTAATATGGTCAAAGTTCTGGGTCTGATTCCTAGCTGTTTCTCAACTCTGTGACCTTGGACAAGTCACTCCTTCAAATTTCAGTTTCCTTACCTAAAAAAAGAGTAGAGATTAATATATATTGAATGAGACGGTGTTTATAAAAATCGTTTAAAACCTGTGGAGCCCTATGCAAATGTAAATTTAAAAAGGTTAGCTTAAAATCAATTAAGTCAAAGGCAGGAAATGATTTTGGTTATGGAAAAATTTATTTTGTTGTATTGAACCCCTTAGTCCTTTCCCACTTAATTAGAATCTGCTGGATGCTAAATTCTGACATGAAATTAATTATGGGTTAATGCCTGCAATTCCATGTCAATGTGGTTATCTCTGTTCAAATACAACTATACTTGAACTGGCTATTAGTCATTTATACCTTAGTATAACTGAGAAGAGATTAAGAAGTTTATTTTAAGGGGTGTCTGGGTGGCTCAGTCAGTTTGGCGGCTGGCTCTTGATTTAGCTCAGATGATGATCTCTGGGTCCTGGGATTGAGCCCAAGTCATGCTCCAAGCTCAGTGGGGAATCTGCTTGAGGATTCTCTCTCTCCTTCTCCCTCTACCCCTCCCCCTGCTCATGTGTTCTCTCTAAAATAAATGGATAAATCTTTCTTTCTTTTTTTTTTTTTTTAAAGAAGTTTATTTTAAGAAGCGAGATAGGTTGAACACCCCTAAAGGGAAACTGAAGGATTGGAAAAGATGTCCATATTCCCTTAAACTGTAATTCTGAAATCTTCAAACCACAGGATTTTTTTTACTCATTTAGCAACAAAACTTGCCCTGAATGGATGTCAGACTGTTTAGATTCCTTATTTTTCCCTCTTAGTACGATCGGATGTTCATATGCTTTGCTGCAAAATATACATGGGTTTGACTATAGGGTGTTTTCCCAGGCTCTGGTGAGGATGTAATGTAGTATATAACATATGCACAAAGTAGACAAAAATTTCAATTCCAAAAAATACCGGCCCCAATGATTTCATTGAACTTATACAAATATTTTGTACTGTCCAGATTACCTCCATATTATTGTCTAACCCAACTGAGTCCTTTTAAAAGCTTGCTTATTTGCAAGAGAAATAAGCCAAACTGTACATAAAATGAATGACCCCATGGAGCTATAAAGAACGTAGGATTAGCTTTCTAAGTGCCCCATTTTATCTACTAGCATCTATTTACTTCTTTTTTTAGGAGGTGAGGAGGGAGGTGGCGAGGGGCAGAGGGAGTAGGGGAGAAAGAATCTCAATTAGACTCCCCCCTCTGTGGGGAGCCCAACTTGGGGCTTGATCTCAAGACCCTGAGATCATGACCTGAGCCGAAATCGAGAGTCTTAACGTGACACTTAACCGACTGAACCACCCAGGCACCCCATCATCTAGTTACTTCTATTGGCCTTTTTCTTGCACATCCTCAGTCTTTTGGCTTCTCTATTGTCTGTATGTTCCAACTCACAGCTTTTTTTTTTTTTTTAACCTTCTAGACTTTGGTTTATCTCTGAATTCTGTTTTCCCTGTGTCATTGGTCTCCTGGATCAACAGCTTCTTAACGACAACATCACTGGGGAGATCATGGGACTCTAATTCTGATGTCGTGAACTAGGCAGTGACCCTCACTGGGAGCCTGGCCCTGCAGCCAATCCCCAACATCACTAATCAGTATTAAGGGCACTGAAGTAAGTGTTTAGTGCCTTAACGTGTAGTCCCTGGACCAGTATAGGCTTCAGCTGGGAGTTTGTGAGGAATGCAGAATCTCAGGCCCCACCCCAGATCTTCTGAACCAGAACCTGCATTTCAGTAAGCTCTCAGGCTGTGCTCACTCACATTAACATCTGAGAAGCCCTGCTCCAGACTAGTGTCCCCACTATGCCTGGCCCAAATGCAAGCTGCTTTCTGTAGAAGTTGATTTCCATTAAGAAGCTTCTAAATATTTGAAACTGGCAGCTTAAGGGAAAATACATTTCTACATTAATTTATTTTTAATGAGATATTTGCCTCAGTCTTTATCTCAGGATCATCAAGCAAGTAAGACTTCCAAGAAAATTCTTCTTTTAAAAGTTGTATTTTCAGTGTCAACTGCTCTTTTGTAAATTTTTGAGCAGTAGAATGACATCACACTTGTAGGTTTTGATGAAGATCAATGATTAGTTTTTACTTTTTAATACCCAATTTACCAAAACCTTCATGTATACATAACATCTTACCTGTTCTTAAAATTTTTTTAAGAAGGCATATACTCATCCCTCCCTTTCCTCTGCTTTGTAATTACAATTGGCCCAGAGGTACTCATAAGGAATATCTAATTTAATTTAATTTTTTTATTTTTAAAGATTTTATTTATTTATTTGGGGGGAAAGAGAGAGAGAGAGCGCGTGTGTGCAGAAGCTGGGGGAGGGGCAGAGGGAGAAGGAGAGAGAATCTCAAGCCAACTCCACGCTGAGTGCAGAGCACCACGCCAGACTCAGTCTCAGGATCCCAAGACCATGACCTGAGCCAAAACCAAGAGTCTGCTGAGGCAACCAGGAGCCCCGTAAGGAATATTTTAAAATAATAGTTTATTTTAAAAAACTGACACTTTCCCTGACTTACAAAGCCCTTTGATAAAAAAAAAAATCTCACCTTAAAATAATCAATATACTTAACAACGAGTACGTTTTAAAATATCTAGATTATTTTATATATATACTTATATACATATATATACATACATATATATATACATATATATACATACATATATATATATATATCATAGGTTACTGCTTGGGTGGCATATTTTGTAAGCAAACCAGTAAACCCCAATTTATCATTTTTGGGCACGGTCTTGGGCTTTGTGAGGTGTGAGCATGAAAGTCCAAAATCTCCAGGGCCTTTTCTCGGGGAGTTTACGGTCTACAGTGCAGCCTGAAATGCCTGTGTCACGAGGAGAATATAGTAATTGTTATAAACGCATAAACAGGCCACCAGGAGACTGTGGAGAAAGGAGAGAACACATCTGGTTTGGGGGGGGGGTGCTGGGGCACGTCTAGTAAGTCTTTCAAAAGCATGAATTTTCACCACGCAAACTCTCACTTTTTTTATGATTAAAAATATAAGAAAATCCAGCCCTGCCTGCACGGTTGCTACTGTTTTCTTTTCTTGTCTTCCACTTTCTGCCTTCTCTCTCCCGGGAGGATCGCTGGACGAGGGAGGGAGTGAGGGAGCGCGCACGGTTTGCTGGTGGCGTTCTCTCTGTCACTCGAAGACCCCGAGTGCTGGTGTGCCCCCGCCTTCCTGACCCCCTCGGCGGTTCGTCTCTCGTGCGCACCCGGTCTTTGCCGGCGGGTCGCTTCCCCGGCCTCNNNTGGCGGTCGGAGGCTCCCTGGAGCACAGCGCCCGTGCTGGTCTTCAAACATGGCAGTCTCTCATGGTTCATGCCCCACGAGAGACTATGGACTCTGGGAAACAAACTGAGGGCTGCGGAGGGGAGGGGGGTGGGGGGATGGGCTAGCCTGGCGATGGGTAGTAAGGAGGGCACGTATTGTATGGAGCACTGGGTGTTGTACGCAAACAATGAATCATGGAACTTTACATCAAAAACTAGGAATGTACTGTATGGTGACTAACATAACATAATAAAAAATTATTATAAAAAAGGACTGGAAAAATTAATTGATCAAAAAATAAAAGTAAAAACAAAAGAAAAAAAAAGATGGCAGTGTCGACTTTCAAGAAGGAAGGAGATGAAAAGCAAGGAAGCGGAGGCGTGGGAGGACACTGCAGGCCCGCAGGAGCAGGCCAAAGGCCGCTGACCTGGACAACTTCAAATGCGGCAGCTCTGAAAGTAAGACTCTTCATAGTCCTTCAGTTACTGGAGACCTATGATATATATTCCATTTATCATATAGATCAGCATAATACCTTCGCTTGCCAGAACAGTAGCTGAATTTAGTCCCCCTAGAGGGGGGCCAGGGAGTCCAGAAACCTGACTTCCGGCTGCACAGAAGCCATTGCCCCACCGACATTAACGTCCCTGTCCGTCCCTCTCATTGAGGGCGTTCGCATGCAAGTCAGCACTCCTGACCATCACATCCGCTAGAAGTTCTTTGAATTCTCTGGCTAAAGCAACCTCTTTAGCCCAATGCAATACAGGACAATGCTTGACAGCGAAACATGAAACTCTGGTAATAAATACAAGGGAGGCAGAACGCTTCACCAGTGAGGCTGCTTCGTCTGTCACGGAATTCTTGAACGGCTAGTGTCTGTACAAGTGCTGCGTTTTTATTATTCATAGAAAAATAGACCCGTTGAAATATTCGTGGAGGCCAATCTTGAGCTGCAGTTGTTCGTATGACACAGGAAAATGAATTTGCAAAACTGTAAGATAAAATACTTGCATTATCCCATTTTTTAACATTTTAAATGAAAACAGATTTGGGAATGGAACGTTTATATTTCCACAAAATATTGGAAATCCAAAGTCTAAACTGTTTGACTACTTGTGAATGATAATAAAACCAATTCTCCCCAAAACCTGACCTATTTGGTTTTGGCTGTGCAGTATAATTATATATTTATACACTCCAGAATCCTGCCTGACAATTGAACATTCAGAGCAGAGGCATAGAAATCAGATTGGAAGCTAATAGAGCGTTCCTTTCTCTTTGCAAAAGTTTGCGGGGTCAGGCAGTGTGGGAAATTTTACACGGCTCACACTCTTTTCTTATTCTAAGGAGAAGTAAATGGCCTGAGAGCCCTCGGGCGTTCTTTGGGAGGAGTGTGGTCACAGACTTTCAAAAACTGGGCTTTTTTCACCGTGAACTTATTTGTTAATCCTCTTCCAGTCTGTAAATACACTCCTCCCTCTGTTTCCCTGAATAAATTATGAGCTAAGCTAAAAAGCTGTTTAAGGCAAGATGTTTTACTCAGATAAAATGAAAAAAACAAAAAACCTATGTAAGGTACCCAGCAAACATAAGGGGGCAGTGGGGCTTCTAGGCAAGTCACCAAACCTTCCTGCACCTCAGTTTTTCCATCCGTGAAATGGGGTAATAACGCATATTCTGCCACCTCACGAATAATTCCTTGTTAGGAGACTATTTACATGTAGGACCAAGGAATCTCCGAGCAGAGAAGTGAGGGCCCTTCCGCAACGAATGCTTGTGTGTTCATTCATTATACCAACACTGTATTGAGGGTCTTCACCACAGGTGTGTGGACAGCTCTGGGGACAGAACAGTGAGAAGATGTCCTGAACTATCTGAGCAAAGTGGGGGCAAGGCAGAATGTCTGTTGGCCTAATCTGTGTGGCCTTGTGCCTGATTCCTAGGGAGAGGCACTGCAATTCAGAAATAACTATGATTGTCTGACTATAATCCCGTGGTCCAGGGGGAGACCTGCTGTAGGATTCATGGGACAGGGCATGACCCTGACTTCAGGGCCATCAGTGCCTCCATCCATCGCACAGATAGAAGCTCTCAGTTGGGCTTTTGGGACTTTCAGGAGCCTCCCCCATGGCCACAGGGAGCTGAAGTGAGAGAGACGTGTCAGTTCAGGCTGTTAAAACAAATACATAGATTGAAGAGCTTAAACAGCATTTCTTTCTCACACTGTGGAAGTTGGAAGTCAAAGATCAAGGTGCTGGCAGCTTCGGTTTCTGCTGTGGACCCTTTCCCTGCCTCGCAAATTTCTCACTGTATTCTCAAATGGTGGGGATTGTCAGAGAGAGAGGTCTGGTCTCTTTTTCTGCTTATAAGGACACAAATTCCATCATGGTGGGCCCCCTCCCTCACGATATCATTTAAGCCAAAATACCTCTCAAAGGCCTCACCTCCAGATCCCATCATGTCGCAGATTTGAGCTTCAACATATGAATTCTGGGGGGACATAAACATTCAAGTCCATAACAGGAGGGAAATGGCAAGTGACCCTCAGAGCTACGAGCTTGTGAGATTCTCTGGATGGGATCCTTTTGTGAGAAACCATTGTGGGTGAGCTTTCCAGGGAGTGGTGGTGGTACCGAAACAGTGACTGAGCTAGGGCTGGAGAGATACTGGTCCTGATGTCATGGGGGCTTGCTACTATTCTTCCTGCTGTCGTTACCATGGCTACCACTACTTGGGGTACTATTACTACTGCACATATGTAGATGATGATGACGACGACAATGACATCTCTTTCGGCACAAGGAAACGCTCTCTGCAGTAGCGGTAGCGGCAGTCCTGAACGTGAACCACAGCTGTGAAAAACAGGAGACACAAAAATCAAACTAACATGTGAGAACTGGCCTTAGAGAATTATAGCAGATATATGAAAGTGATATGTGAAACTCCGTCAGTATTTTCATGGTTGACACCGTTAATCGTGGCCTTTTAAAAAATAATAAATCTTAAAAAAAATAAAAAATCATTACTCTTAAAAGATCCCAAATGAATTCTTGATTTTTCCTGATTATCTGTTTTTTTTTTTTTTTTTTGAGAGGGGGTGGTGAGTATCTTTTCGTTGTGTTTTTAGTGCAGCATACATTTTCATCTATGTGAGAACATTGTTTCAGTCTCTTTTCTGGATGTCTGAAGTGGCTGCCTGGACTTCCATACAGTCTGGACAGGATGACTGCTGGGCTGGGACTCTGCTTCCCTTGGTGGGGTGCAGTTTGACGATTAACTAGAACTCGCCCCGCTGCAGACTGAGGGAGGGATGTGTTCAAGGGTAAAGCCATGTGAGAGAGAACTGCAACCCTCCAGAAGTGTGGGAAATTTCATTAACAGACTGATGCCCTGAATTCAGACATTAAAAAAAAAAAAGCGAAATCAGTATTTACTATCTAGGCTCTAGATTCTACTGATTCTCTCAAAAGTATCCCTTGGACTTGAAATGTTTGTAGTTCTCATAAACCATATTTGGTGCAATGATTGCAGCTGGGTCATCCTAACTGACGTTGTCTGTGGTAAGACATGACCGTATTCTCACAGTGTTGTTAAGGTGTTTATCCTACTATCTTGGAACCAGGGATTTTCTGTTTCTCTCTCCCATTGGCCAGGAACGATCACCTCTGCATCTCTGGCATCCTAGCACCTCCTGGCAAAAAGCTGGGGTTCTGTACATGTTGGGTGAATGAATGCTCATCTATATATTCTCTTATCACGTATATTCTGTTGTGTCTCATTACAATTAAGATGCTCTGAATGAGTAATATTTAGGATACAAAAGAGACAGATTTGGTGATTCATCGGATGTGGGAGAAAGAGAGAGAGGGAATGAGATCAATCAATCTACGATGACACGTTAAGTGTCTGGACTAAATAACCATGAGCACTTCGAGTGACAGTCATCAAAATAGGAAATAAGAGGTGAGTAGCATTTGGGGGGAAAAACAATGAGGTTTATGATTTCTATTGACAGATAAGAAAGCTGGGGCTTACAGAATTAAACCTTGTGCCTGAAACCGAACAACCAACAAGTGGCAGAGCAAGGATTGGAGCGGAGGCAGTTACACAACTACCCCGACAGCTATTATTAGCACATTTCTGAATCTTAGGCCCTGCCTACCTGCCCGGGAGGAGCCCCGCATTTCAGCCAAGGCAGGATGACTGGAGAGCCTGAAAGAAATGTCTATTCCTCTAACGCTGAGCGCACCTCTGAGCCCAACCGGAAGCTGTGACCGGGACACATCAAGACACACCGGTGTTATTAGTGTTAGGTGTTTTAAAACATCATCAGTTTTTTTCAAAACAAACGTCTTGAGAAATTATTCCTAAATATCAAAGTGAAGAAAGCTATACTTAGTAGAGATATTTTTAAAAAATATTAGTACGATATTAATAAAGAGGATGGAAATATCCCATGTATGTGTGTGGGGGTGTTTGTGTGCTCGGGGCTCACTTTCTAATTTTATCATCAAATTTTCTTCATTTATTTTATGGGGGAGAATTTCACGTTATAGGGTAAGAATTTGTAAGTGCTTAAAAGACTTCCCAAATTAAAGGCAACCCCAAAGAATTTTAACAGCAACGTCTGTCATTTTATTGTTTTTATCTGTAAACTGACAATATTATTTAATTACTTAATCCAGAGGACTAAATAAGCTAATATACTTAAAGTGCCCAGAACAATTTCTGACACACAGTAGAAACTTGATAAGCTTTAGCTCTTGTTACCGATAACAAGTTTTTATTTCTCTTCTCCACGACTATCCGTTGAAGACCTACCCTGTCCAAGCACGTAGGGGCTCA